>NW_024539289.1:0-207019 GCF_016758775.1 Suillus clintonianus | reverse complement strand
TGTACATGCGATCGGCCTTGATCAAAACACGTCCTTCCCAGTCTGAGCATACCGGGATAGCTCCTGGGACTGTAGCGCTGGCGGAACTGTCAGTATGCATAGTACCCTCCCTGGTTAAGACCTCCTTGATCTTATTGAGGAGAAAGTGCTGAAGCTTGGGTAAAAAGTCCTGGCACTCAGAATCAGCACCGCCTTGCATTCAAGTTGACATAACAACTACGAAGCGCTCACTTTGACAGCAGGATCCCCCGCATGCCTTTGGAGGAACAGCGGGATGTGCTCAGGGTAATTTTGAGATTTCCCAACATGGAAATGAGCTTCGGGTGAGGTGGCAACTTCTTCCTCTTCCACCACTGCACCCTGCGGTAGTTGCTTGTCACGGATGTTGAGTATGCGAGCCTCGCGCCGTTCGATCCTCGTTATCTGTTTCACAAATTCTTTTCGGTCCGTTCGACAGTACCTTGCTTTCGAGGTGCGGTGTTCTAGCTCTCCCTACATTGCACAAGATATTGTTTAGATGGTGGAGGATATAATAGACTGACGTTTTCACTCACCGGCTCGGTGCTGTAGGAGTCAGTTGTGCCAAAGTTGCGTATGGAAGTGGTATAATCACCCAGGGCGTGTAACTTGTAGGTTTGTAGATTAAATGTCTTTGGTCGCCGAGCTGTCTGAGGTGTTGACTCGGTCGCCACTGCCTCTCCGCGGCCAACCAGGTTCCTTAACTTCTGGCGCTGACGACGCTCTGCTTCCCGCTTTAGTTCGTGGGTCTTGAAAGCCGAGCAGGTAAATTTCTGGAAATGGCGAAGCTGCTTTCCCAAGGTAGCGGTTGCAACGTCAAGGAGGTTAAGCGTCTCATCGGTATGCATGCGCAGCTTTGCCAGGGCATGCCAGCTTGCGCACGTACTAAGTAGACCTAAGATGTTTCTGTTGTGTGGCTCTGGTAGGAGGCCGTCAAAAACCGGGATGGCACACTGATTAAAGGCATATGTATCATGGAGAGACGTTAAAAAGAAAGTTAAACCTTACCTGAAGAATGTCTTCAAAGTCGCGCGCAGCCATCTTCTTCATTTCAGATGTATTTGAAGCGAACTTTCGAATGGTATCACGCCCAAAGGTGGGCACGAGTCTATACCTTACTACTACTCGTTCGTCAGAGTAGGCCAGGCTCATCGAACAAAACTTACCGACGGTCAAGCTCGTCCACCAATCCATCACTCTTGCCAGCAGCGCCGAGAATACGTATCAGGTGGGTAAATAGGGCTTTCCAGACCCCAAGCTCAAACTCATGCAGGAGGTCTACGATGAGCATAGCAAATAAATTGAAGCCAATGCATCCCAGCCTCTCCGAAAACGCATTCTAAAAGGCAGTGGTCAACATTCATACAAGAGTTCAGCATCGACTCAAACTTACAGAAGTTGGCACCAATGAGTGTTCTTTCAGTAGGTTTTCAACATGGCTGCTGCGAACGCCATAGCCGCTGTCATAAATAAGTGAGCGGGAGGTGGCAATTTTACTTTGCCGGGCGTGGTCGTCCACGCGCAAGAGGGTCTGGCGTTGTTTCATGTCCAGCGGCATGCCCAGATTCTGAATACGGGGCTTTGGGCACCCACCCAGATTGCGTATGGTAGCTATTAACGCCCTGACAATGGAATGAGCAACGAATTTAGACCATCGGCCCTCTAGGTATGAAATTTGACCCACTTTTCTGGGTAGTCAGCAGAATAAGTAAAGATCTTAGGGTAAAAGCGACGCTCGATTCCATCACAACAGCGTATCACAATTCCGTGTTTGCAAGCTTGAACAAACTCACTATCCAGTAGAATCTTCCACTGTGCGTGATAAAGTTCCCTGTGGCAGTGCGCCATAAAGTCAGCACTGGGGCCTTTACCACCAAAGTGCTTTGTAGCGAAATCTTTGAAACTATCCGGGAGCTAGAAGATGGCGTGAGCTTGAGTACAAAAGTAACAAGAGAGCGTATGGACACCTACATGATTGAAGTAGCCGACATGGCTACATAGACGGCAAGAAGGCTTGCACCTTCTGTACTTCGACTCGTTCCCAAAAAACATATAGCAGGGCCAGAGTTTTGAATTGCCGAAGGAAGCTAGGTGAGTTGAGTCGGACCAAAACATGAGGGCGACAACCACACGCTCTAGGGTGCACCCAGGTTCTGGTGGCGATTCCTGAAGTTCACGGTGTGCCTGGATGAAGGCGTCGGAAGTATAGAGTTCTCCATGAACACGAATGGGTGTCTCAGATCGTCCGCCATTCCAAAGCAATTCGTAGGGCTGATAGTGGAAGAGTTGGTCATGCTTTTCGTTCCCAAGCTTTTCCTTGATGACGGATACCAGCGATCGATGATAAAATTCTGTGGTGAGGTAGTCATGAACGCCTGAACCATCCGCACGATTGTGAACAGGTATTTTAATCTTGATTGAATTCGTCTTCCATCCAGCACCCTCAAAGGGTGTACGCCCTTCTGCATCTTCCACAGTAGATCCAAGCTGACGGTTGATGAAGTTCCAGCGCGTGGTACGGATATCTTCAGGCTGAAACTCAGGATCGCCGATGATCCGTAAGAGTTCCGTGAAGCTCTTTTGCGACTTCTGGATACCCCCGTTCCAAAACCAATCGCCAAGGAGAAATGAGGACTTGTTTGGATACGGATAGAAGGTGTCTGGGGCTTCCAAGTTGTCATGCTGCATTACAGGAGCGGGCATAACGGGATCCGGACATTCTTGGTCTGAGTGCGTCAGAGTGAGGTTCTCCAGAGTTGTAATCTCTTCTGGGTCGTGCGTTAGCAGACCATTGCTGTAGTACTGACGCAAAAGTCCGAATACGTTAGGAAGTGTGCGGAAGAAGCGAAGTGTGCGGGACGGCAGTGCACTTGCATCCGAAGTGGGCGGGATATCTGCCGCTGGCGGCAGGGCTAGCTCGGCCATGGGCGGGGGTTGAGGAAGAATATCTCGAAACCGCGCAGGCAGACGGCGATCAAGGCGTCTTGGGCGACGCTCAGCCAGCGACCGTCCATCATCAACCGCATGCGAAGATTCTGCAGGATTGAACCCATCCTAGGTTTCGATCTCGGTGAAAAGCAAGGCTATAACTTTCCCAATAACACTCACATCATTTTCATTTTCATTTCCTGGTCCCGACCCTAGATTACGCTCTACTCCCCGACCGCCTAGCCTCCTCAGAACTGAGTTCTGAGCTTGCAAACTTATGATCCAGCCCCTGGCTTGCCTCGCTGTCTCCTGGCCTATGCGACGTCCAAGTTGAAGGGGAAATGAGCCCGGCTGTCATGTTAGGTTGGCCTTCAAGGCATGGCTTTTTTCTTATAGTCCACGCCTCTTTCGCCTTGGCAAGTGCACTGGAAAGGCGTTTTCTTCTCTTTTTACAGGTCCGTTGATGGTTCGCATATGCGTTTAACTGACCAAAGCTTCGTCCACAAGGGCAGATAGTTGAAAATCCTCTCGGGGTTGCAGAAGATGCTTCTGAGGATGGAGGCGAGTCATTCATTGTAAGTCAGTGAAACCGTGTACATCAAGCCAGCAGTATATCGTCACGGTCACCTGTTTGTGTTACTATGGGACAGTTTGATAAGGTGCTCGGTCTCAGGCTGCTTGCAGCCCGAGGCAGCCAAGCATTTCGTGTTGTTTTACGTTTGTGGAAGTGAATCCAACCAGAGCGCTCACTTAGGGTTCAGGAAAGCTTCGAAACATGAATGTAAACAGTCTACATGTTTCAATTAGGAAATAGATACGGGATTTTGTAAAAACTACGCACTGGCAGTAAACACACGAAATAGTATAAAAGCCCTGAGGACAGTGAGACTCGAAGCAGTTGTACAAGTCGAACCTCGGCATACTATTATGGCTCCTGATCGTGTACGTTCCAGCATTGCAGCTGAAGAACTTAAACGAGAGCATCAGCGAACGAGGCTTGCAGTTCAAGTCAGCAACCGGATGAATGCTGTGCTCGAACTGGATGAGACCGGAAAAAACACTGTGTGTGGTATTGGTGCGTTAGCCAACTTATACAAAGGGTTGAATATCTTGGACGTCTTACTCACTTTTTGCATGGATCCAGGCCAGTCAAGGACGATGGAGAGCGCGTTGCTCCTTCTGACCTTGTAGCATATCGCAGATCTCACCAATTCCGAGGACCACGCTGCCTATGCTTGCTCTTGAATAAAAGCGATCCCAGTGACCACTATGAGGCGGCAATAGTCATGATGACTCGGGGACCAAATGCAGGAGAGTACGTTGCCTGTTGTGCATTGAGCAAGTGTGGTTATGTTGGTGAGTCACCGGCACCCCTACTAGGCTGGACAGCCGTGACCTATTCAAGATTACCTGACAAATTTGTTCATTTAGTTTTCATTGAGAAATTGCATAGTTCGATCGGGTTACCCATCAAGAGTTATTCAAGACGAAGTGAGCTACACCTCTGTCAAGATGCGGCAACCATCAGTAGCACCATTGAGCTAACGCGCTTCATAACACAGGTCCTAACGAAGCCAGACCACAAGAAATTGTGTTTGTTGATGGGAATGGTACGTATATGAGCAAGCTAGGACTCGGTGTGCGGTACTAAACAAGTTGATACTTATTTCAAATTGTAGACATCGAACTGGCGGAAGTTATCGAAAGGCAACAGCTTCGAAGACATGACACTCACACAACGTTCGAGAGGCTTATGAAACTAGACTCCTTCACCCGACCTGGTCTCACGAAAGACGAATTTCATTGTTTCCTCACAAGGTGCAATTGTTGCGAGCTCATCATGACGAGGCGCATGTTTGAGCGCCATGACTGTATAGGACAGGAGAAGAAAGGAGATATGGAGATCATTGATCTGACTACAGATGATGTTTAGTTCTGCTACATTCTTTAACATGTGCGCACCTGATAAATAGTCATGGCACCAAGTCTTGTACTATCGGTTGTCGCAATTCTCAATCACAAAGGTAGCACATACTCATAAACAATTTGCCGTTCCGCAGTGAATAATGACATATATACATTATATATATCAAAAAACTGAGTACTTCAAGAAGGGGTAGGAAAGGCTAAGGTACAAAATGGACAACAAGTGTACAGCATGTCAATGTGAAAAAATTATGGTACACACCCTGACCAGCGACCGATGGGACACCGTCCTGTCAAGAAGATGCATCTATGTCCGAATCAGGCACCACACTCGATACATCACTATCCGCATCATCAAATATCATGCCTGCAGGTGCGCGGCCAGACATGCGCAATGCACCTCGGGAGATACCAACCCCAGAGTCAGCTTTGCGAAGTTTGTGACTCATCCGTTGTTCCATATGGTCGTAGAGTTCTTTTTCAATCATGACACGTTTCAGACGTCTCCGGATAAGTCGACACTCTGCCCGACGCTCTAAGCGTTGAGCGCTTATGAGAGCAATGGTGAGATCACTGTCGTGATGTGTCTCCCAGTATGGGGGAAGGCATAAGGATTCCATCTAGTTGATTGTCACTGGGGATTAATACTAGTATCTAACAATGACACACACAGTTTGCGATTCTTGCACGGCTTCGTGGGAGATAGGTAGAGAGGGGTATGTCTCTTGAGGACATGATCGTGACACGTTGCTGCGCCAAGCAGCACAATTCAAGACGTTGGATGTTCGGGAATTACCCACAAGATTCGGCAAAAGAGTATGTGAATTGATTTGACGGTCAGGCTGAGCGGGGGTGCCTGGTGCAAGAGTATGCTGCCCGAGTGTGGAGGACATATTGTCACTGAAAATTGGAAGTTCTTGTGTCTTTGTTATACTGCTCAAGTCTCTAGTAAAATCGATTGAAGTACTTAAGTAAAATTTACGGGTTATTCCGACAGCGGCTCACACAGGCTCACACACGTTGCAATACGGACCTACGGTGGTACACCTATCAGATTGCACTGTATGCCTGTTGTCCACGTCGTCTGTTGTAGAATTACTGGTCATACGGGGGTCTTTAATCCAATCATAAGCGAACTGCCAATTCATGAAAATTTGCGACCAGTATTCGTATGCGTACATTTAGATTCACAATTTGAACTACAAATCCAACTTAAGATTCATCTATTCATATTTTGTACAGTACGACACTGGATCTCGAGCTACAAATATAAATCGGTAATCCAGGCATCGATTATGTAATATTTTTTTTCATCTATCAAGAGAGTTCGTCTAGGTCTATGGATTCTTAGCCGCTGTATTCAAATTTAAAGCGCTAAGCCGCTGGCCAATGCCGGAGTTTGCTTTAAGGAGATGGCGAACATAATGTCACTACTCTATAGAACATTTGAGGTAATGGAACGGCGATAGATAGTCTCCACTGTCCAGGAGCTGACAAGTATTCGTATTTGTACACCGATCTCGAGCCAGTAATCCAAATCAGTAATCACTCCCAGCACCTGGTCCACGACTTCGTCAAAAAAAACGAACGGGGTCAGCCATGTATTCAATTTGGTGAGCGCTTATCAAGGAGTCCTGGCTCCTGGATCATACACGTGTCTGATTCACGGACCTATCCTTTGACGCGAGTACTGACTTTAAGAAAGCTGGCTGAAAATGCAGTCCAACAGCGCAATTCGCCATCTGAGTGACTTATCATGTCCTCCGAGTCTCGCCTTAAAGTTGGCTACATCTACACACCCCCTTCAAGTTCAAACAATTATATCTCGGATATCACGGAATGGGTTGTCCATCCAGTAAGTTCCTATTTTCTATGATATTATCCGACTCACGCTATTCCAGCAATTTGACTTCGAAGATGTCAAAAAATCATTTTTCAAAGTGGCCTATATACGGGAGGATATTACACAGACTTCGGGCGTGGAGACTGGAGTCTTCCGTCCAACATATGTGGTATTTTATTCATATCCCAGTCTATTCGAAAATTCCTATTAATGTCCTTCACAGAGTACTGATGAGCTTGCGCTGTCGGTAAGTATTTCCGTCAAGGGTGATTAGGGTGTTAATTCACTTGTGTTTTTCCCTGGTAGCCAACCGGATTTGTCGTCCCGGATGGGTGGAAAAAGGTCTGTATGTATTCGGATGAAGAAAATGTCCCGCTACCAGCATTACAGGTACGTTTAATATTGCAACAAATGCAACGATTCACTTTTTTCGATAGAAGGTTGCCAAACCGGATGACGCAACAATCCCCTTGACTTTCAGCGCGGATTTCGGTGACGACGAATTCATGTCGGCCATCAGTTCGCTGAGTGAAGGGATATGGATGGACAACGATACATCAGCATTTGAAGCGCCCTCCCCTGCCCCTCCTACTAGTATGGGCTTTGGGCTCCCACTAGCTCCGGAATCAACACCATCGTCCCAACCCCCTGCAGTTGCACCACCGACATATGGTGGGCCCGCACTTTTGCTCACCTCCCTAATTCCACAACCGATGTTCATAACGACGCCGAACATCGTTGAGGGGCACTATATCTTATGTGACCCCCAACAGTTCCGTAGGGGCATTAACTACACCCAAGACTACATCGAGAGGCACTTCGTCGCGGCGTGGGTGTGCCTCCAAGATGGTAGAACTTGGGGCAAAACATTTCGTTGCACCATGTTCGGCTTGGAGACAAGTACCGTTTACAAGGCACAATGTATTCGGGAGATTCAAACGTTGATTGCCCATGTCGACGGGTTATGGTCAACCACCAGAGAAAGGTAGGCACGTTGAACATGAATATGTTCACTATATCGAGTGCTCACATTATATCAGGCCTCCAATGTAGTCAAACCGGCCAACGAAAAGACTTGAAACTCGTCGACAATGCTATCAAATTGGTAACAAGCGAGCGGACGGCATTCGTCAAGAGTTTGAAAGCCCGCGCATGCTGCCTACATCGAACATTCAGACAGGGCTTCCATCGGAGGTTACGATCTTCAAAGCCAGCCCCCCCATATGATTACAGCTTACATCAATGGCCTTACTGGGTTGACGTCCCACGAAGTGTGGCCTCATCGATTAACTTCACCCGCGACGCACAAGGGGTATTATCATTTTCTTTCGAACATCATCTTCTGATGGAACTGACATTCAGTGTTTTCAGAAACCGTATCGTAGGTTGACGCTATTGATCATAATGGCGCAGCGGCTATTGCGAACGGTCCAGAACAGCGGTGAACGCACCTTGCTGGACCTGTTCCCTAATGACTACCGAGAAATTCCGACACAACTCATGTCGGTGATATGTGCAATGGTACATGCTGTTGTCGACGACTTTGTATTTGACACTGACCCCTTTCTATAGTATGTATTGAAGTTCAAGCGTCGCTTTGTTATCAACCCTGGCACTTTACGCTCTGCGGACGTGCGTCACGAGGCCGTCCACCAATTACATCTCCTCACGATGGCCCGCCAGCGCACTGACAACGAAGGAGTTGAGTTGAATTACTGGATCACTACCCGCGACGGAGAAGGTGGCTGGCTAGCTGACCTGTGAGTAAATGTACTTTAACTCAATCTGTCTCATGTATGCATTGTAGCCGAAATGCGCTGGCGTTAGCAAACGGCCTACGAGGCCCGACTCGGAGGCATGATTGAATGTTTTCAGGCATCAATACAAAGAATACGTTACGATTTGATTTATCTTTGTACATACTGTATCACAAAGTCGCGGTGTAGAATTTTGTAGCTAGTGTTTGGTAGGGCGCTCTCAATGAACCTGAGCAAACAAGTAACTTTTCGTGCAACAATAAGCTTCTTTCAGCAGGATCGCATGACACGACGGCCTCGTAGCAATCATTTGGAGATAATCCAGTATGGGACTCTTTGATGTACTCGCACGCGCACGCGCCCACTCGAAAAGTCCATCAGCTTTCTCAGCGAGGACTGCAAACTGTCCGTCCTGAAAATCCGACCCTTCTAACTCCTTGGATATGTAAGCTTTGATGTCACGCCTTGCGACTGCTGCTGAAATCTGGTACTTATCATCGCGCTCGCGAATGCGGCTCCACAGTTCAAAAACCTGTCTGTTGTTTAGTAAGTGTGTAATTGACAAGTCAATTGTTACCTCATCGACAATGTTTCCTAACGAGTTCCGAGCCGCTACTGCTTGAATTCCCAAAACAGATTCAAGTCACCCGCTCAAACCACACCAAATAACATAGCAGAAGGGTTAAAATCTGACTGTCCGAGTCATAGTGGAAAATACCAGTGATTTTCATCCTGCCTCACAACCATTATGCCTGCTATGGCAGACTTCGACGACCAGCAATCCTGCGGCCAATGTCGCAAACAGCCTGTTGATGCCCTTCAACTCGGCCCCAGGAAAAGGCCGTGGGTGACTTTAGATTTGCGGGAAGCCATTGCCGCTGACCTTTGCAATCGTGATACAGGAGTGCGGCCGATCCATTGGTACACTACGGACGTCATTTTGGGCGAACAGTGCACGCTCTTTGCAACTTCCAAGCCCTCCTCACAAATGGAATCTTACGTATGGGAGAATTGGCCGAGATTCCAGAGGAAAACTTCACCAATGAGTATTTTGCTTTTCTACAGAGTTACATGCAGCCTATTTAATCGCATGTACAGGGAACGGCGTGAGCATCGTGTTTTTCAAGAGCTCCTCAAGTCTGTGGCTGGCCTGGAAGAGCGCTTGATCCATAGCGGAGATGATGAGGTTGACGTAGTTGCAGAACTGGCAAGTACTATTCCGTTTTCCTACCTCTTTAAAGTAAATTGTGTACCTCACATTCCCCTCAGCTCACCAAGGGCGCCTCTGGAGCAAGAGGTGATGACACCAAAAGCCTCAAAGGCGGTGTGCTTGACTGGATTACCCCCAAGGGACAGAATCTGGTTCCTCCTCTCGCTCGCAATGTGAAAATTGACCGTGGTTTTCATCACGAACGGACAGGCGCGTTACTTTGTCCTGCTGGCCTGGACTGGTCTCACTCAGAGTGCGTGGTACCTTGTTTGTCTGTTTACTTGGCGTACATACTGACGCCATGCAGGACAAAAGCTAAGCTACGAAGTGGCGAGATTATGGTGACCGGAGACCAATGGCCGTTGTTCTTATATGCTGACTACCATTATGATCCTGAGGATCCGTGGAATGGTCTGTTTCGAAGTGCCCTGTTAGTTTGCGTGAGATATAAACTTTTGTGTCACTTCCGGGTTTCTTTGCGCTGAACTAGACCTACAGGCATATAAACATGTCTTTACGTCCCCTAGCTCTGTAGACAGAGAACCAAAGGCAACTCGTTCAGGTAATGCTCGTATTCACGGGATGACCCGAATTACTCTACCATCCATTGCATACATTGCAACTCAGGTGCGTCTACATTTCAAATCTGTTTATTTCTTCTAAGTGAACTTTCTTTCCAGGTCCGGTTCGCCCTCACCTCCTCACCTGTTTTCTCGCGTACCGACACAGTCACAGATTCCGAAAGGTTCTACAACTCCATTTTGGACGTCTTCGAAGATCCCGACGAGAAACAAGAGGTAGACGATCTTGCTGTGTGGTGGAACAGGTGATTGATTATTTTTTCCGCTCTGCTGATGCTCATATTTTCTAGGCAAATCTTTCCTTCATACTCAACTGCTCAACGTCCCCCGGTCAAGAACAGTGCGCTGGCGAGGATTCGAGAGAGGCGAGCCCAAATGAAAGAGGCTTCAGTCCCTGACAGTAGTAGTGGTGATGTGTAGCACAAAGTTGGCACAAGATAGTTTATTGCATGCGCTATACAATCCACGTTCAGTGATCCAAAACCTGTGTGAGAGAGTATCTTCTGACACCAAGGTTATACCCGGCCTTCAAACTAAGACTTAGTGATAAATTCTGCTCGTTTTTGTATGTTTTTACCCATAGTGGCAATTAAGGCGGTCATGATGCAATGATAGACTACATAGTCTGTGATGATACAGACTTACTAGCACATATCATGATGAGATTCTTTCTCCAAATTCACTAGCTATTACCTTGCTGGTCACGAGTCCAACAAGTGTGTTCGTAGCTAATACTTGCAAGAACATACCAATTGGTAACATTCTGACATCATTTGTACCTTTCATAAAAGCACGCTTCCATTACATACTTAGATGCTAGAGTTGACGGAGCATCAAAATTGCAAAAGTTAAATTCCTTGCCATGCAGATACTCCTGTGCAATCCCTGCCCTTATGGTGACCTTTGTACGCTCTGTCAAGGCAAGCATACATTATAATTGAAGGGACTACCGTCTATAAATGGTCACAATTGCAAGGCTAGGTGGACATTGGTAATCCACATCCCTTTGATCACACTCGATAATTAATCTCATCCTTACGTAGATGGTGACTCCTGCCTTGTCTATCCTCCCATGTAAGACTTCACAACACGACTTATCATTGTTACACTTATTGTGGCAATTTTGTTTATTATAATCTTATATATACTAATATAATTTCGTGGTTGGATGTCTGATGGATGACAGATAAGCTATCATAAAGTTAGACTACGTCACAGAACATAGAACGACAGAGGGCTGACCCCTGCAATTGGCAATACGAAGCCGCAGCAATTGCAGCCTGAGGCAGAGCAGCCCGAACATTATCGCGCTTGGCTTCGAAGATAGTGGTCGTCATTGGTCCCTTGATGCTTCCGGAATTTGTCAGTGCTGTGGTCGGATCGCCCAGGAGGTATTCTAAAGAACAGTTCAAAGCCATTCTAGCAGGCGACAGAAATTAACTAACCGGTGTACCCAGCGGGGAGTTTAGTCACCAGGAAGTCGACGACGCCACTAAACGAACATTTGCCAGAGTCTCGGTCGAAGATCGTTCTAGGGATAGGGAATTCTGGAATTATGTTCACCGTCGTGTCTCCCTGACACATGACCGATAGAACTCTCAATAAGAGTATGTTGATCAAGATGCGACATCCAGCTTCCGTCTTTGGAATTTAAATGAATACACAGTCGATCACGGAAATTAGCCACCGTAACATACCACCATTGCGACGTGGCCGCGCACTAAACTTATCTGGGATCGTACAGTATCAATCGGAAGACACCCTGATATTTCGGCCAATCCAAGGTTTTCGACTTCTTGCCTCTTGTCGCTGATCAATAAAAGTGGACCACACGATATCCCCAATGAAAAGAGCGTCATTGGATCCACCTTAGAGAAGGAAGTGTACTGAGGAGAGGCTAATCAGCTCTGTGAACAATTCAGCGTCATTCAACCTTAACGTCTTCCAATTTGTCACGCAGTTCTTGGAGTTTATCGACCAGACCAGCAGACAAATCCTCGTCTCCTTCATCAAGGTTGGAACGATATTCCTGAAGCATATGAAGCAATTCGTTTGTATTTTTTGCAGTTACTAGTAGGTCTGAAAGCTTTCGTCGTTTGAGAATGGGAGGCATGATGTGCGATACACCGACAGATGCGGGAGACACAGATTGTTGGGGTTATAATTAATTGAGGCTTGCGTGAGTTGAGGATTTGACGGGCCTTGACACAATTCAGGAGTCAGAATCAGGACCCATTTTCGCTCAATCGCGCTTGACGGCATCGGAGAGTAAAAACGGCGGTGTGACATGGTGTGACGTGACGAATTCTGTGCGGGTGAGAATTTCTGCAACTCTGTGCTCAAACACAGTTTCGCACCGGCTTCTCTCTGGCAACGTAGCCTTGTCATTTTTCTCTATTCTATTTGCAGAGCCTTACAGTATGTACTGAATCCTACTTGCTCATGTTGTTGCCTTATTTTAATGTTGTGTAGTTGTTGTGTTATAAAAAAACGGGTCAAAGTCTTGCAACACTGGGCCAGAGATAGTACTAGTAGAGGGTTATTAGCTGTCGTGGATGGCACTTAATCTCTAAGTCCATTATGGCAACCAAAGACCCTCCCACCGCGGAGGAGAAGGCACGGTATGAGAAGGTGAAAGATGAACTTGTGAAGATGATCCAGAAGAAAAGGGCGGCGGACAGACAACTTGTATGTTGACCCTCTTTATTATCTTGTATTGTTCAAACTGCTCTATTCATTATACAGGCACAAACTGAAGTCCTGATACATTCACTAGAAACGTCTTATCTCGCCGAGACCGCCACTACGGGTAATATCATTCATGGATTCGACGGGTATCTTAAGCCCACTCAGGGTGCTGCGGCGCGTAGAAAGCATGACGTCGGGGACGGTGACCGGTGGTTCTCAACAAGTAGTGGAACATGGCAGAAGGTATGCCCAATTGTTCGCGAGAGGGACAAATATCTCACTGGAATTGTATCGCTTTTCCTCAGTCCTTGGATCTTCTCGGAGAAGGCGAGGATTCGACACCTGTGCCTGATGATATGAGGCTTCAAACAACACCAGGACTGACCACTGTTGTCGTGCCTCCGGCTCCACGCACGCAAGAGTTAAGTGCTGCTCAACAGAAAAAGAACCGGGACAGAGAATATCAGCGACGCAAACGCGCCATGCGACGAAGCGCGGGTACCGTCAGCGACGAAGACTCGCAAAGTATTGGTACAGGAAGGCGGCCAACGAAACGCGCGAGGATAGCGGATGATGATTGAGCTGCGTGAAATTGTGGTATGTGTATGTGTCATTGCCGTCTGTTCAGTTGTACCATATTCTTTTACTGTATACCTGTGCAACTGCAGGGATATCTCAAGAGTTTGAATCACACTGAGAGAATATACAGCAATTATATATCCAGTTTACTAAGGAACTTCTTCACATTAGTTTCGTCCATCCCGCCGCCATCTGGATCGACCGCCTCAATACACCGCACAATAGCAATCGTATGTTTTGTCTCCTTCGCGCTGACCCATACCTTTCCGTTCATTCCCACTGCTGCTTCCAGAGGGAAACGCGATCCAAGCAGTGGCAGGAGAAAATGTTTAGGGTCAAGTAATCTGGGTGAAAAATATAATGAACGACAGAGAAATAGCAGCAAGAATCTAGCATACAGTCGGCTCATCTGCAAACTACACTGAAGCACAAAGCCATCCTTTAGCTCACCGAATCCATCAGCCTTGTGAGTTTGAGCGTCGAAGCACTCGAGCTCAGGCTCCATATCTTTGTGGGCCAAGGAAACGCGGGCATAAAGGAGCGAACCGACCTGATTGACGCATCAAGAAGCTATACATTGACAGGGGAGCTGAAAATAACGTTGCAGTACCTTGAGACTCGGCTTGTTTCTTTTCGTTGCCCCTTCAAATGCCAAGCCATCCAGTGATGCAGGATGTGCAGATCCAATGTCGACGCGCCAGCCTTCACCACTCCGTCCAGTGATCACGCCAATCACACTTTCCTGTGGCGCCGGTACATACTGGAGTGGTAATTAGATGACCAGCTTGCACACTATGGAGTAGAGCATACTCTTCTTGAATTACCCTCAACCCACCACTTGCTCTTGTTAGCTGAGTGGTTGAGGACGCCTGAGCGAGTAGCAATAACAGGAGCTGATTTCGCTCGTTGCTGTGTATCGCTTGATAATTGAAGAAGGCCAGGACCAAGCTTGAGGTTGACGTGCTGGGCTGGGACTTGCTCGCCAGGGAGGACGATGGACATCATGGAAGCTGGAAAAGGAAAAAGCACACTGCCTTCTGAACTCTCAAGTCCTCAGCTTTACTCAAGCTTTAGATGACAACTTGATCTTGTATCCCGCGTCGTTTATGGCTGCGACACCTTTGATGAATGAATTTCCCGAGCTAGCCCACCTTACGTGTGTATTGTAGTGCACGAGCCTGCATTTTCAGCTCACTTCATTTTGCCCAGACGCGAAGATCTTGAGGACCTCCTCAATGATCCCGCTTTCTTTCAGAGCATATTCCATTCCTTGCCTCAGGTAAAGGAATTATATCAAGCTCAGGCAGAGCTAGGCATGGCAAATGAAGCCATTGCTCGTAAGTTCTCAATCATTCGTTGGTACGCAACATGCTAGATCTCTCGCCTTAGGAACAAACCTAGCACTGCAAGACCGTCTGTATGAGTTGCGGACTGAAACCAAAGAAGCCTTCGAGGAAGCCAAATCTATGGAGTCTCGCTGGAAGGATCTTGAGCGCGAACAACGAGAGGTCTATCAAGTACGTCGCTGAATGTGACATATTAGCTACCATCTGATATTCCTTCAGCGATTCAACCCTCAGTTTCTTTTACTTCGCCTTCGTCATGCGACTACCGCGCAAGATGATTCCTCAGAGGCTCTCGCGTCATCATTTGTGCAATCCTCCCCCTCGCTCTCCTCGGGTAATGATGCCTCAGATGTGGATGAATTCATTAGAGAATTCAGAGAGTCGAGGAAAGTCTACCACAAACGATCGATGTGGGGTGATAGGTGGGCTTCTGGACAGGTGTCTTGGGAGGATGGTTGATTGGCTAGTGTGAGCCTTCCTCACACCTTCTCTGATGCAAGTGATCTTATGAATTGTTCAGCATTAACTTTTTAATGCAGAGGCTCTTTGCGAGAATCTGCCTGTCAACGGCGACCTGTCCCTTGTGACACACTAACCCAGTTATTTGATTGGAAATCTAAGTTGACTTAACAGCTTCTTGTACTCTTCAGCTACCCCCCTTTGGCTGCAGGCCAAGTCATGCGGGAGTATCTTAGACAAACCATGACTTCGATTCTACGTCTCCACTGCTAAGTGGGAAGTTATGCGAGTGCTGATGATATATAGATGTTCCGCATGCTCGCTCGAGAGACAACGTTGCAGCAACGATGCATCGCGGATGGTCTAGAGTTGCGCCGTCCATGCATCCGTATGTTACATACCCATGTGCCCGCGCAACTGGTAAGCTTTGTGACCAGTGGCGAATTTGCTTTCCGAAATGTTTGCAATTTCGGAAACAGATGGGAGGAGACTAATCATGAAGGTGCGCAATTGACAATCATTCTCTACATACTACAACTCAACTGGCATGCAGTTACAATATATAAATATCACTGAAGTTGCATACATCATTTGCTGATCGGCATGCCAACGGCGAACATGCATGTTATTTTGTTCCCAAAATCGTCGACTACTCCCGATATTTTCTTCTTCGAAATCTCACCCCATCTCATATAGAGAAACGCTTCAGCGAGAGGCAGCCCCATCGAACTTCTGCAGTTCACGCCCTCCCAATAGCAACGTGACACCACAACCCAGCGGTGCCGCTCAGGCACAGACATCTTTGTAACCGCATTCTGCCATCTCCACGTCGTCCACTACACCTCCCGCCGTCGCTACCCCCGAAGCTATTCTCATGTAATGATCAAACACGCTGGACGCTGGACTCACTTTTGGCTCTTAATATGTTGTGCCTCTACTGAATATCCTGACGGTCATCTTGTCCTTTACGAAAATCTCATCTGACAGGCTAAGGCGTTCATCCCATCCCTCGAGTGCATGCAATGCAACTATAAAATGATTTATTCCTTTGCACTAAATCATTGTTCTGTGGTACCGTGCACACGGTATTTACTTTCAGATCTAAGGAGAGCTTTAGGGGGCCTATGAAGATAGTCTTTCCTCTAGAAGTGAAGTCAATTGTTGTCTGGCTCTGAAATTTGGTGATCGAGATACGACCACGACCGTGACCTACTTATTAGCCCGCCGTCAGTCCTGCTTGAACCCAGCGAGCAACCGCGGGAAGCCTAAGTTAGATCTGGAGTCATGTACATGAAAACCTGAGTGACCGGGCTGCATATGCATACAAGACTTGAATTGAGATGCTTCCGTCGCGTATTTTATAGATGACAGCGAGCGAAATATAACGTCATGGATAATATTGCTTTTGTTTCGACATTTTGTACGCTTTTGTACCCTTCTACATCGACTTGCTTGTCTATCGAAACCACTACCACTGAAGTCATCTGGAAGCGAGACCCGTCACGCAGCTTCTTCATGACGTCGACCTTCGCCGTTCACTACACCGAGCGTCTGGTTCCGTTGACCAGGCTGCACTTATCTACGCAGACCAAGCCTACAAGTGATGGCGCTGAACTCGAGTTGACGCATGCAATGTTGCAAGGTTCACCTTCTGAAGAGACGGTGTTGGAGTCCATGGACTTTCTCCGTTATTTCGTTGCTCGGAAGGGCAACCCAGGGCTTCAATCTGACAGCGAGGAACTTCTCTTATACAATGCCGTCGTCAGGAAAACCATTTTCAACATGTATGCCCTCGCCGTGGATCTTTACCTGCAGGAATCAAGTGCGGCCCAGCTTGACGCAGAGTGGTGGGCCGATATCGAACAATCCACCTGGTCTGTGGCATCGTATCTCTTACAGTGTGCGTTTATTTTCATGATACACTGCACTGCACACGTTCCTAATGCCTGTCACTTCTTTGGGCTCGAAAATTTAGCGTCGCCGAGCCGTCTTTGCAGAGTCTTGCAGTTGATACAGACCCGGAATATGTCTATTCGATGGTCGGCCTTCCGCCCATCGTCTATTGCAAGATTCTACTGGGATGCCGCGCCTATTCGGCTCAACCCGTTCACTATTGCACTCTTTCCCTATCTGCGAGACCAGTCCTCTGCTGTGGCATCGGTTTCTCCTGTTACTGCAGGAAGGAGCACGCGACCATACTCCCTCGTTCCCCTGACTGTACAAATACGTGATGGGGTCATGTACAGTATACAAAGAGTAGTTTCTCTCCTACTCTTTCCTCTCCGTCTTGCTCGAGAAGAGTGTCAGCTCCGAAGAAAAGAATTGGAGAAGGTGAGGGACGAAAGGGCGGAAGTCCTTGGAAAGCTTTTGGAGTTGCGACCCTTGCTCGCAAATGGTCTGGAGGCCGACTTCAACCTTTCGATCACTGGCTCGTCCATTGACAATGAAGCTCTTACGGCGTTTCTGTTCAAGTTCGCTATCGTCACGTCAGGCAATGTATCAGAGAAAGTTGGTCTTCCTTTAATCCAACAACTCCTCTTTGCATTTGAAGACCACAGAATCATGCATGACGAGTATCTGGAGGCCCACGATCTGCGACGACCGTCCCGACTTACCCTCTTATGGCCCCGCTTATTTTTGCTTCCCCCTCTGACACTCTATTGCGCCAAGTATCTCTATGCTTCTAGAGCAACTTTAGCCGACCTTATGCTAGATGTGTTGAACACCGTGCAAAACTTTTTCAAGGGTTGGCTGTTTGATCCAATAAAAGACGTCCTCATAACAATCCGTGCTGGTGGAGAAGATGGCGTCATTGTTAGGCGAGAAGCAGTTGCTGCTGACCTCGATGTGAGCAATTCTACCACTCCCAAGTCGTTGTCTGATCGTCGGTGAAGTCACTTGAGCGAATGACCCTCGATCTCGCTAGGGAGAAACTTAGTTATGATTCTACACAACTTGAAGCACTTTCACAGCGGATACGTCAGGGCGACCTCACCGCCGTGCTGAAGATCTATGAAGAGGACATCAAAAATCCGGTGAAATCTGCAATATCGGGGACGCTCTTGAGGTCCATGTTCATTCAGGTCCAGAAGGCCAAAGTAAGCTCAATGCGCCTCTGTCAGGCTACTACTCATTTAAATGTCCCAGGTGGACCTTGATCAAGCGTTGGCTGGCATCGATAAACTGTTGAAATCTCAGGAACTTACTTTTGCATTCGTGGGTGTCGCGCCAGCCCTTGCTGTCATATATGTCGCCGGAGGATTCCTAGGAGGATTACTGTCCATAAGACCTGGCAGGTATGGAGGGAAACTCAAAAAGACCAGCGTTTGGCTTGCCATGAGGTAGACATAACTAGTGTCTCACAAAACACACACTCATCCTGTATTTCCAGGCGTATCGAGCGGCTCCTGCTTTTCCAACCTAAATTGGCGCACCACCATCACAATACCGAGAACGTGCACTCGGACACCATCCCTGCTTTGACGACAGGACTATTGGTTTTGTCTTTGGCGCACCTTCGAGAGTACGCTTTGACGTCGCTACCAGCACGGTCGCGACTTCGGGAGGGATTTTTGGAAGATATCGAGGACCTTGAAGATCCTGGATTGCGTCGATCGGAAAAACTCAGGATTATTGATAGGATGTGGAAGAGTTGGGGAAAGGAGCTTGGTTGGTACGATTTAGCGGGCGGTAGATCAAACAGTTAGAGATTGATTCCCTCCAAGGCCATTGCGGTAACTCAATGTGATCATATTAATCGTCGTGTGTGCTCCCAATACCAACCAGTAACTATCACAGCTTGTGATGATAAAATGCAGTATCGACTACGTGGTCCCAACTATAAATTCTAGGATATCTGTATCCCTACCATTAAGGGAACGACGAATTGATGGTATAATAAACTGGCGAACAGGACTTAATGAAAGAGGAATCATGAGCCCACCACCGAGACCTCTCCTATGCCAAGAGTCCGCTACATGAAAAGCGCGTCAATGTCAGCATCCACAAGAAATGCTCAGACACGTACACAAGGGTTGTCCGAGTATGAGCATGCAAAAATAGACCCACAACCTCCCATACAATCCACCGACACGGTATCCTGTGTATTTGTACCAGGCCTTTTCACAAAGCAGCAGAGGAGCTTGCAGCGCAAAAAAGAGCGGAACGAAGGTATCAAAACCTCTTCCAAGTGCATATGCAGCGAATTCGTGGTATAATCCGGACCCGATGAATGTCCCGAATAGCATGCCGATCCTTCCTGCGACGATGCCACCAAAAAATCCTCCAAAGATAAAAAAGGTTTCTCGAAGGATTTGGTGCCAACGTTTGGACCAAAATATATGAAGCGAGTCAGACTGCCAAGGATGGTCCATCACGGGAGGCCATGCAGACGGAGAGCTTCCCAAGAGCAAAACAGCAAATATCGTGATGAGATCGTAAACGAGTTTGAAGGCTGCCAAAATGCAAGACCCAGTTGCAGCATGAATGGCTGTAGAAAGCGCATATCTAAAGAGGAAGGGTAGCTCCGCTCTGAAAATGGTGCCGCCGTGGGGAGTACCAACATCAGGTACTAGCTTGATGAACGACTCGAGGAGGTCGAAGATCAGGTAGTTTCCGACCAATGATATGAACGTCGCAAACAGGAATGATTTCCGTCGGAGAGACCTCTCCTGACGAGGTACATGAATCCCGACACCAAATTTCCAACCCAAACCCCGGTTGGATATAATGACGTCTAAAGCATCATATAGCCAAGAAAGCGCTGGGACAGCTGGATCTGACGTGACTGGTTTTGCATGCGCATCACCATTAGCTTTCACAGCGTCCGACTTTCTTGCGACACCTGGCCGAACCTCGTCTATCTTGAGCATACCCTCTTTTCTCCATGCAAAATCTATTGCCTTGGCGCTTATGGCTTCTGCGAGTAGAGCTGTTGTGGCTTGAGTGACTCTGTAAATACGAGGGAAGTGATGAAACGTCACCTTGACCCCAGTTGTAGATGTTGTGATGTGGCTCTGTCCACATGAAACGAAAGTAGGTCCCGACGGCAACTGCGACCACCAAGGGGAGGAGTAGAAGTCGCAAGGTAAACGTATCGGGCCGTCTTGCAAGGTATCCCATGTAAATTAGTGGCAGAAAGGGGAATAACAGGTATAGGATATTGGTTTCGGAAATTGGTATACGTTGATGAGGTTGGGGCACGAGCGCCCGGAATACATCATGGACGATACAATGACTTTTTGCGAAGGTTGTTTGTGAGCGCGTGAAGTCTGAATCTAGATGTAAGATAACGCACCATATTAGATAGATTCTCAACCACATCTATCAGAACTCTGGTAAGTCGCCCAATCCACCAGGTGGGTTGCGAATTAGTAGTTCCAACGAAGACACGCCAACATGCCCCATAAACTATGTTCACGTCTAATGCTTTGCTTAGTCAGCCAGTGACGTCGTCCTTGGTCGCGACTTGAAAACAACTCTACTGCCTGGATTGCAACAGATCAAAGGCTCTTGTTGGATTCAAGCTCACGCGCACGTCCTCGTCAAACGCAGCACGACGTGTCGCCACACGTAACACACTCACATGTCTGACTTCCAGTCTGGCGTTTCCCTCACACACAACCCTGTTGTAGTTGCATCTGTCGCGTCTGCAGTGCCACAAGCGCCTTGCTGCACATCAAAGATGTCCAAACTTGACTTACCCACATTCTCTGGTCCGATTGAGCCCACAATGATTAACGCCTGGCTCGGGCGCTGCGAGGACTCGTATCTCGCATGGTCTGCCTGGAATCCGGGACATACGATATCTCCGCAAATACTTATTATACTTGCGGGCCTCCAGCTG
Organism: Suillus clintonianus; assembly: GCF_016758775.1. Lineage (NCBI taxonomy): Eukaryota > Fungi > Basidiomycota > Agaricomycetes > Boletales > Suillaceae > Suillus > Suillus clintonianus. The sequence continues at coordinate 185,839 of NW_024539289.1, read as the reverse complement.
GAAGAACCGAGCGCAAGACTTTGGTGGAACCAGAATCGTGATGTGCTCAAGCAGCTTGCTACGTGGGAGGCATTCGCCTCGCGCTTCCAGGATCATTTCACACTCTCCGGCTGGTATCTCGACGCCCTCGCCCGCTTCTACAACGTCTCGCAAGACTTCGACGACTTCCGCACGTTCGTTGCTTCCTTACGAGCAGCTCGGAACACGCTTGGTTCGGCAGGTGATGGTTACACTATCAGTGACTCCATTTTCAAAAACCATTTGTTCTTTTTTGCCAATCCCGTGCTTCAACTTCGTGTCCGGGCCATACCAAACTTCGCGTACGGGAACTTGAAGGTTGAAGCACTGATCAATATCATGGAGACTATGTGGTCGAGCCTCGTCGCGGAAGGCTTCACAATGCCTGCGCCTAAGCCAATGCTCATGTCTACCTCGACTGCTCCTGTGTCAAACGCGCACTCATTAAACTCTACATATCCTCTTCCCGACCTCACCTATGCCGAACGGGAAGTCTTACGCTCAGCAGGAGGTTGTTTCCACTGTCGTCTGTCGCCATCCGACCTCGCCTGGAAACCACACGTTGCACGTGAGTGCCCGGGTGACGAACAACGCAGCATTCCTCCCCGGGCTCCCCGTCCCATCGCAGCAGTGATCCTACCTAAGGTCCTCATCACACATGACAACCCCGGCGTCACAGGTATCTCAAACCCAAAAGATGGTACCATTACCGCTATCCTGCCTCCAGTTGTGGTTAGGCGACCATCTTATTTCGACGACTCTGACAGTGATGAGGACTGATACCTTTATTTGTTCTTCGGATTGTATTCTTTTTTGGCCCCTGATGTTAGCTTATGCACCACGGACTCCTCCGCATTTCGTACATTGGTGATTCTTTAACCTTCCCCTGTTTGCGTATTGTTGGGACTTCTTCGGACTCATAGAACAATGATTTCCTTGATGGCATGAGAGGGCTCTCCTTATTTCCGAAGTCCTCTAGGAGTTGCCACTTATTCGCACATGTCGGAACAGCAGACCCGTCGTAGCGGAAATGCCTTGTAGCACTTGCAACTATATGCAAAGTTTTCCACGAGCCTGCAATGAATTTCCTTTGGGCTGACATGGATGGGATATTACCACTGCTAGGCTGTGTAACGAGGCTACACCCAATGATGTTCAAGTTATCGTAGCAGTGCGGGGGTCAGGGCCGATCAGTCGAGTTCTATTCATTTCTTTTCGCTCCGTTGGCTCACCGAGCATCTAATCGCAGTGCATTTGGTCCTCTCGAGACGTCGAACCATTATTTGAGCATGGCGCCCCTCAATCTTTGCGTCACGTTGCCCATGCGCGCTCAATGCGTATTCCTTCCGAAGACCATTTTCACCTTCTCTCAGTCCTCCACATACATTTTCCCGAGACTGCTGTCATTATCAACAGTAATTCCATGTTTGGCTGAATTCCTGCAACTCTTCCTGTCCCCTATGCTGCGTCGCTGGGTCCTACCCGTCATTGATCCAGACTTAAAATGTATTGCGACTCATTGTGCTGCATTGGAGGATTTATCTATCAGGTCTCTCGAGTTTGCGAAGGACCCCGACATGGCAGATATGCAACACTCAGAATTCCCTTTTCTGCGAAGTTCGAGATGATTGTTGAACTGCCTTGGACAGAGGCTGAGCGGCTCTTTTTTGTATTTTCCCAGTGCAAAGCATGCCAGACCCTTGATGGGCCAGGAGTTCGTGGGCGCTCAGTGGCAGGCAAGTCTTTGACAGCGGTTACGCAATCGCTTTTCTTTTACGCAGCTCCGAACCATGCGGCTCATGCTTCATTGCTCTCTCTTCCTTGACAACGACCTTCTGGAAGCCATTTCAAGTTGGCCGCACATCCTCTTGCTGGAATTGGTGGACATAAGGATGTCACGCTCCATTACATTCCGCGGATTGTTCGCAGCGCTCCGTCTATGCCCCCACTTACATACGCTAAATATATAATTGGACGCCATGAAAATCGATATCGATTTCAAAGCCGAATTACTCCAACGCACCACTTTACAAATGTTAGACTTGACCCGGTCTCATGTAGCGGATGCTGAAGCAGTCGTTCGCATCGTCTTCTCCATGCTCCCTCGTATCAACTATACTGACAGGCGAGACCCCTGGCGCACTGGGACTCTCTTCCCGTAGGAGTGGGACGAGGTCAACAGGCATCTTGAACCTTGAATCGTTGAAAATTTCTGCGGTGCTTGGCCGCCATATCACAGAAGCAGCCGAAAATCCTGTGTGTGGGATAAGTACGCTGATGTCCGGGAAGTTGTCCGAGTCTGTCCTATGGCAAAAACGCGCCGAGGTACATGGCAATGCCCTTGTGTTGTGCATGGTTTGTTGCACCCTAATAACCTGATGTGGTTGTACTGTTTCTGTCACCTCTTCTAACCTACTACACAAAATAACATTTTTGCAGAAAATCAGTTTCATCTAGAAATTGCTTTCGGTGAACTTCTCGTTTCCACCATATATACACCGTGACCTAAGTTTAGTCACTCCGTTAATGATGCCCGTAGCCAGACCATTCCGTTCGGGAAAGGAAGAGCTCAGGTGTTTTCACACTACCATCGATCAACTTTCGACATTTCAGGACCTGTCCCAAAGCCTCTGGGATCAGCTAGATTTTTCTTCTTTCTACTCATTTGATCGGTGCATGTCATTTAGATGTATAAGTCCGCTCTCAACTGAAATATCAAAATGGATATGTTGTCACATATGCAATGCGGATTGCGCTAGGTTGCTCCTGAAATGGGCCCTCAAGCTCGTAATATGATAGGAAGTTTGATACATATTATCTACAAGCCGGGGTGTAGGACCGAGCTGGAGTCATGTCTGGTGTGATTGTCAAATGACGAAGACGGGATATATCTTGGAAAGCCGTGCGGTTTTTGGCGGAGCCTACAAAAGCCGAGGTGCAAAAAAAAATCGCCAGCCATAGGCGGAGAACTCTGAGCCGCTCTCTCAATTGTTTTACGGAAAAGAGTGAGAATGCGTGCTTCGCCGCGGTGGATGCAAGTCATTTAGATAGGACTGATGGCGAAGGATCTGGCAAAGAGAAGTTTTCAGTTTGGATGCTGCGCCAGGTGGGTTCGTTGAACTGAGCCAGGACAGTGTCCGAGCCGAAAGCTGTGTACACGAGGACAGGCCTCAGTAGAGCAAAAATGACCATCTTTATCGTCTAAGGTCTGCCTAGGGGAGACTAAGGACAGGCTGAGAAATAGCCCAGAAATAGCCCAGAAGACGGATAAATAGGGAGAAAGAGTATGCGTCTTCTTTGACCCGATGTTGTTATCTGTGAAGAAGGCCTGCGGGGATTCGCCGGCGCCAAAATGAAGAATCCGTTCAAATAATAGGCGCGAGGGCTTGATCAACGGTGAGTAACGACGTTTTTATGAGTCGTGTGAGGGTAACCTCGAATCGTCGTTTTGGAGGACGCACCAAACACTTCCCAGAACTGTATCCGGTTGTCCCAGAACGTCTGGTTCAAACGAGACTAGCTTGAGGGGTACCTCCGTACTAAATGATGCTTAAATGGTGTATTTCCTAATGGATTTTTGAAAGGATTCGCGGATCGTCCCACAATTCCATCGGAATGTCGGAGCTACAAAAGGAAGAGCTTGCCCAATCAGGGTACGAGGTGTGGGTCGACTCAACTAAAGCCGTTTCATGATGTCAGTCGGTGGCGAACTCATTTATAGACTCTGGCTAGGCCGTCACCAGGAACACTCACCAGAAGGGCGGCAAAGTATCGTCATCAGCCCGGCAAAGTATCACAGTCATCAGCCCTGGATATAATCGTGGCTCATTGCAAGGCGATGCTATGCCACAGCATTATTGTCATGGTGGTGCCGTATGCATATGGACTTTGCTTCCATGCTTGGCAAAGTTTGATCACGGAACGTTGTTGGAAACACGGGAATTGAAACCAACTAACGATGGCATTGGTGAGGCGGGGCAAATCAATGGACGAAATTAGCACCACAATGAAAGTCATGAGCGTTTCACTTGTCAGTGTCGGTGGTGTATTCCACCACCAGTAATATTCATATTTGGACGTGTGAATTTGCGTGTTGTAAATTTGAACCTCCGAATCTTTGGGACTAATTAGCAAAGAATACAACGACCGCAAAGGTTTCTGACGAACATTGATGGTGGTGATAAGCGAGGTTTCGAAGCAAACAGAGTTTGGTGGACATTGAGAAGCCTTGGCCGGCAGGGAGCTTGAAGGTGGGAATCGAGAAAGATCAAATGTAGCGCTGTATGCATACAAAATAACTCGCAGAGCTCACCGTGGTGGAATAGCCCCACATGGCGCGGGTGAGTCCAATCTGTAAGTAGTCTACCAACAGCTGGTAACTGACTGCGTTGCCAGTAGACACCAGGCATGCAGATGGGCCAGAGAAAGAATATGTCAAGATTGAACCTATAACGGTCACGATCACTTGCATGGCAAGGAGACGAATGGCTGATCCGAATCACAAAACTGTCATCGCGACTGAGTTGCCGCGAATCTTCGAGGTAGCACTTAACTCTAAGTCCGAATGTGGCAAGTTAGCCCTTGATAATGATGATCATGGGGAGTTTTCAACTTTTCTTGGAACACCCGCATCACGGTAGCCGAAACGTTTCCTGTCAATGCTGCGTACCATATGTGGCAATAATTTACCACCAATATTTGAATAATAAGATATGACCTACTTCCTGCACTTCTTGGAAGTCGAATACTGGAAGCACTTGATGAGAATTGAACCCTGCAGGATGAAGTGTTCTTGCGGAGCGTGCGTGCGTGTGGGCGTGGTGAAGAAAAGATCTACGCGACAAAAGAGAACGCGTTGTTTGGTTGTGTTGTTGCACAAGTGTGTTCCGTTCAGTCCTTGAAATTACACGCCGGTATAGCCTACTTGAACGGGTTGACGCCACATATCCCGCCAGTGCTTTAACGCGTCCACGACAGTTTTACGATTCTAACTTTGTAACTCTACCTTTTTTCGTTTCTTGGTTTGCTGTATTACTGGCCCGGGCTGGTCTTGCTTCTCCTCCTCTCCGGCGTTCATACCTTTTGGCGGCTCTATCGGTCTGTTCATTCTAATTCGCTCTGTTCCTTCATCTTGGTTAGTTTTGCTTCCACCCTGAGCCTATCTTTCTTGTTGGTATCAAAACGCCTGGCGCAACCTTGGTCCTGTGAGCGATCTCAATCGTTTAGCAGAAGGCGCTCGGATTGTCGTGCGAGTGAGCTGACATTTCTGTGCGTGTTCTTTCTTATTCCTTGTTCGTGGATCCATGTCAGTGACCTTGCAGTTTATGGCTATCAGCCATACATCACCCGCAACTGTTGCAGCCGCTAGGACCACGCGGTGATAATATCTTGCCCACAAATTTACTGGTTACCCTCGGCCACCCCGAGCGTCGGCCCGCAAAAGACATGCCTACAGCTCATCTTCACATAAATACAGACGTCGCCCGTGATACGAGCAATTTGAAAAGACCAAATGATACCTCCGCTCCAAATCTGATGAACTTAAATATGTCCGTTACCCGGATGAGGAGTGGGTCCACCGCGTCAACTTCATCCTCCATATCTGTTGACTCCCCCGGTCCATCATCTTCCTCTGCTTCCTCATCTTCGCTCAACCTGCCTGATTCCGAGAAGTCACCCCGCACCCTTCCCTATCCCTTGGCAAGCCAGTCAGATGAGACTGTTCGCGTCTCTCCTTCTCCGGAATTCGTTCTTGCATTACATGACTTTCACCCTCAACACCAGAATGCAACTTGTCTTTCGTTCCGAGCTGGGCAGGTGATTCACGTCCTAAATCGGGATTCGAGTGGATGGTGGGATGGTGAGATCAACGGTCAGAGGGGATGGTTCCCCAGCAATTACGTCAGTGCTGATGAAAGAGTAATTTCACTGACGGAGGAAGACCTACCTCAATCACCTGTATGTCGTTATAAAAGCATGCACTTTAAAATTATTAACAACATTGTCTCGGTTGCATCAGGCATCTCGCCACGGACATACTATGTCCGCCGTATCGGCGGCTTCTTGGGCTAGCGCCCCCTCACGTGGTTCGCGAAAGGACCACAGACCGTTGGTCACTGAAGCTCTTGGATCGGACATAACATCATACTGTCCTCCTCTTATGGTCAATCTTTTGCACAGCCTATCCCTCCTCCAGAGTGCAGTTCGTTCCAACCGCATCGCTCATTTTCAGCCTTCCACTGCCTGTATCATATCCTGTGTGCGGTACATCCTGTCGTCGACAGAGTGTTTACCTAGGGAGGCACCGTTATTAAAGCGCTTCCCCTCCCTCGCTCAGGAGCGGAAACAGATTCTGTCCGTCCTTGCAGCCCTAGTATCACAAGCTAAAAAGGCATCGGATGAGGCGCAGGATGAAGATTCACGGGAGACAGAAATCGAGGGGATGTTGAAATTGGGCGGCCAGGTCTTCTCACAAGTGCGGCGATTTCTTGCTGTTGCTGTGCAATGTGGCATCGACTTGCCGGAAAGGCGTCAGCAGGCTACCGAAGAAGCTATCGCTAGCTCGCCTGGCCTACAGGGGCAAGCGAGCCCTGCAGAAACTGATGACAGAGTCCCAGCATCATCCGATCCTGTCACTCCATCTCGTCTGTCGTCTCGTCTAGCAACTCCCCGACAACTACACTCGCATGATGGCGCCCTGCAGAAGACAGCCCCGCGGACCAAAAGCTTGGGAGATCTGAGGTTGCAGCGGAGATTAGCTGCATATCGAGATTCGGACTCTTCCGTTGCTCCCCTCCTGCCTCACAGAACGGTACTATCCCGGTCGAAGAAGGATCAGTATCTCGTCTATGAGCGTGTCGTTGGAAAGCATAAAGCCGACATGCCATCCATCAGTAGCATTTCATCGTCCTCGTCATTTTCGTCTGCCGAGTCGCCGAAGCCACCAGCAATGCCTCTTTTCCCATCAGGACCCTCGACATCTTCGGAGGTGATGGAGGCTCTGAAATTTACCCATGATCAGTATCTATCCACTATTGCCGCCTTCATCGGCCATGCACACTCTCATTCACGATCATCACATGCTTCCAGCACGGGTCAGATGTATGATCTCGTGCGAGAAGTGGTGGAGATGGTGTGCAAGTTGCTCACTATCGTCGAAGCTGTCATGCGGCATCCGGAAATCCCATCTCACAAGATTGGGAACTTGAAATCCGCAAAAGAGAGGTTGTATACTGTCACTAGCTCCCTTGCCGAATCCGTGCGGTTACTCACGGTGCCCCTTCCTCCCGACCTCACAGAGGAATCCGAAAAGGCATCCCTGATACGATCCGCTACAGCGGCATGTAAAGCGGGCGCAGATTGCGTTTCGGCTGTCAAAATCTGCCTGAATAGGGCTTCGGGAGAAAGACAGTTCATCATCCAAATACCTACAACGTCCGATTCGGACCCGGCGCCGTTCACCCCAAGCAAATTTTCTCGTAGGACTGGTCAAACGCAGGCCCTCAGCTTGTCCACGGCTCAAAGTTTGTATCACAACAGCATCGACGAAAATGATCTCACTATACAGGTTCTGACACCGGCTTCTCCCACCCCCAATGCTCCTGGCCACCGAGGCAGACCTTCAGACACGTCCAATGTCACGGCAACTTCTGATTCATCAGACGGTTCACAGGAGACTCAGCCGACAACACCAGAAGGCGGTCTATTATCTATGAGTGACCCCGACTTGGTGAAGCCGATGGAGCCTATATCATCGCCTTCACCGGTAGTTGATGATGAACATGCGGACGAACAACAGGATCGCCAGACCATTGACGCATTTGAGGAGCGGTTGATAAACGATGAGCTTCCTGTCACACTACAAGTGAAGCGTGATCCTCTTGGTCATGACCACTCTACAAACGATGTCGTCTACAACAATGAAGGTCACCTGGTGGCAGCGACAATGGAGGTGCTGTTCGAAAGGATGACACCCCACGACAGCATTGTAGATCCTGCGTTCTCAGCAGTCTTCTTCCTCACCTTCCGCCTTTTCTCTACTCCCCTTGCACTCGTGGAAGCGCTCATCAACCGCTACAATATCATGCCTCCATCCAATCTTTCAGAAGATGAAATGTTGCTTTGGCAGCAGCACAAGGGCATCCCAATCCGACTGCGCGTATCCAATTTCGTGAAGACGTGGTTGGAGATGTACTGGCGACCTGGGGTTGACGACGTCGCTCTCTCGCATCTTTCATCATTCACAAAAGATGCGCTCCTACATTATTTCCCTGCGCCCTCTCAGCGGATTCTCGATTTAATTTCCATGCGGCAAGACTCCAATACCAGTCTTGTGAGCCCAAAGAGTGAACGTGTCCGCGATCCTGGCATGTCAATCAATCCTCCGTCATATTCACCGTCCGAGGTTCCACGACCAACGATGACGAAGGCGTTGCTTGGCACACTTCGTGGAAAGAATTTCGACACTGTTGCCATTACTGATTTTGACGCTCTAGAGTTGGCGAGACAACTGACGATCATGGAATGCGACTTGTACTGCGCGATCCAGCCCGAGGAGGTTCTTGAGACGGGACAGGAGGGTACAAAACCCCCTGTCAACGTCAGAGCTGTTTCTTCCCTAAGCACAGTCATCACGGGATGGGTGGCCGAGAACATCTTGAACGAGCACGATATCAAGAAGCGGACGTTACTCGTGAAATTCTTTCTCAAAGTTGCCGATGTGAGTGAATACGAAATTGTTGTTTCTCTTTCAACCGACTGTTGCCTTTCAGCGATGTACTTCATTGCACAACTTCAGCACTCCTCGGTCCATCCTAGCGGCCCTTGAATCTTCCACGATATCTCGGCTTCATCAGACTTGGCTAGTAAGCATCCTTCATATTCACCCCATCGTGTTATCCATAGGAAATTTTCCAGGGTGTTCCACAAAAGAGTAAAATGCAGTTGGACTCTTTGCGTCGATTAGCAGATCATGGGCGGAACTACCATCAGTACCGAAGTAGGCTTCGCAACATAGCCCCTCCAGCAGTTCCATTCTTAGGTACGACAGTGCTTTTATCTGAAAGTTCTATTGTGTTGACCAGTGTGAAGGTCTTTACTTGACCGATGTAACTTTCTGTCGCGAGGGAAACCCGTCATACCGCGAGTCCCCTAATGCACCAGGGAAGAAACTTCTTAATTTCAACAAGTACCACAAGCTAGCTCGAATTGTTCAAGGTCCGTAACCTATAATCACTGTGGATTTCTTGACTCAAGATTTATTCTCAGACATGCAACGTTTTCAAGTGCCATATAATCTTAAGAAAATTCCGGAGGTGCAGGAATACCTGCAGATGGCATTTGAGAATTCTAAGCACCACGGCGACCTTCAGGATCTCTATAGACGAAGGTTTGTGAGGTCCACAGCTTCTATGAACGTTCGCTGAATTGGCCATTATAGCCTGCTTGTTGAGCCAAAACAACCTGCCGACACACCTCCTCCCAGCGATATGCGGCAATTGTTCAACTGGGCGACACGCTCACAGGCACAACCACCCACATCTACCTAATGTTGCTTCTTCATTCCATGTCTGTTCGGAATCGTTCTGTCTTCTGTCCTTGGTGTTGTCCTTGTTTATTCTATAATCACTCTTGCATTTCCCCCAACCCGTGCCCATTCATTGCATTTTGAGTCATATTTTTGCTGTTTTGTACTCCCACGCACGCATGGAAACCTCTAGCTAATTCGACCCTTATCCAGCTCTGTAATATGCAGCGGTGTTGTGTTGACCACAAAAATAAATGAAATTCAACATGAACGAACAAGATGGTAAATAACTTGGAAGGTATTGTCTATGTACGGCTGTGATTGTATTGGGTGACGCAATATCCGACTCCGTTCTTCTTTAGTTTGAGGGGATCATGCTGGGAGCGTGTGGAAGAAGAAGAAGGTAGGAAGGGGTATGTCTCTTTAGTCACACCTAGCCCAAAGTCGAGCACAAATGGTCGACTTTGCGTAACGCCAAAAAGACGAGAGCTCTCGAGTATCAGGGAGTAGACTGGAGATGAGTCGTTGCCTGGAGCGTGTACACTCCATCCCTCTGTGGGACGGCGAACATCCCAGAATGCAACAACGCTGTGACGGGCAGTGCCTGCTGCAACAAAACTTGAAGAACCGCCTCCACATGACACGGAATAGATGGGCTCATCAGACCAGGGGTCACGGAACGTGAGCATGGGACGCAAGGGGGCAGGAGTGCCCGTCACCCCTGAATCACGCCGGCCTGAGCGCATATCATGCACCTGAACAGCGCCATCGTACCACCCGGATACGACGACCTGTTTTGAGGATCCCCATGGTGCAGATGGTGGCGCGTCCGTTATATCGTACACTGCAGTGGAACGTTCGCGTGTGGAATGCAGGATGGCAAATGGTTCAGGAGATAGTTCGGAAGGCGTTACGGCGTGAACGGCGAGAGGATTCGGGGATGTCGTGCCAAATGCCGTAAACGGCGTGGAGGATTTCATGCAGATATAACTGGACCATGATCTACAATCCAGGTTTATGGCGCTGACGAGCGGCGAATCTGAAGATAAGTTGCAGAGGCCTGCTGTTCCGAAAGATGATAGAGACAGGAGCATGTCATCTGAGCATGTCAGGCTCTCTACTAGATCGATGATGCGCAATCCGAGAGGGGAATCGCGTTCGATGGTCAGTGAGAATGGCTTATTGTTGGGTTGCTCCTGAGGAAGAAATACACGATGTATATGTCCGTCTTCGAACCCGACAGCTACTGTCCTTTCCGAATGACCATCGGGAATAAAGGTGATGCTTGTGATTTCCCGCCGGTCTGTGAACGAATATGAGCCCTCGTATAAGACCCCAGGAGCACCATCATTGAGCGAGGAAGAGTCGGTTATACGATATGCGTAGATGGTGTGACCAGCAGCAACTAGCAATACGGAAGCAGACAGGGCAATTATAGGCTGAAGTTTACTGCGCCAGGGATGTGATAATGGTCGCGCGTTAAACTTGGCCCGAGTCCAGCAGCGGTCAGACGCAACATTGTATCGAACTTGATCAAAAGAAGACCAGCTTCTGCGTGCCGGCTGCAACGTGAATGACGGACGAACGTTGTATTTGAGGTAGAGCGACCATCCAAACTCGTGGACCTTTAGTTATGGGCGCAATCAGATATCAATTATGGGAGAAAAATAAAATTTACCAAGAGGTTTACGAATTTGCAGGTGTAAGAGAAATTGACCAGTTCTACTATACCAAGGCTTTCCATTATGATGACTAGGACATCGCTTGGAAGGATGAGACCAGGGGCCTCGACAGTCATAGCGTTCTGTGGGTAAGAGGCGCCTTCAAGTTGGTCTCGGTCCTGTACGGACTTCCATAAAAGGGCTGCTTGTGCTTACATAAGAACACAGTGCCGATCCGTGCCGAGACAGCTAAGGCCACTACCAAACAGGGAGGGATTAAGTACACTGGCAGTTTCATTGTTCACGTCCATCGTCAACGTCTAGCTAAGGCTTCTCACAGAAGCAGAGTCAGGTTTATTACCTCTTCTTTTGAGAGGGTCATGAGGAGGGATGTCCGCATTTTGCTTGTAGGAGACGGTGCGTTGTTATCCCCACTATTCACCGCGTGTACTGATGCAGTCTTTGCAGAGGGTGTTGGTAAAAGTACCATTGTCACCTCTCTCATCAAGGAAGCTTTCGTTGCAAATGTATGAATTCCTCTTCCACGCGTAATTACGCTACTAATGGCCTCAATACCAGGTTCAACATGTCGTTCCGGAGGTCACTATTCCACCGGAGGTGACCCCAGAGAACGTGACCACTTATATTGTCGATTCAGGAGGTATGAACCACAGTTTTATGAAGTCAAGACGTGCATTTCTCAAATTACGATACAAGCTGGCCCACAAGACCGACAGCATCTCGAATCGGAAGTACGCAAAGCGCATGTTATTTGCGTAGTATACTCAATCGACAACCCTCACTCATTTGATCGAATACCGACGTATTGGCTTCCCTTGTTTCGTCAATTAGGCGTCAACGTTCGTTTCGTCTTAGCTTCCTTCCATCAGCCTAACAATATTTTCAGGTTCCTGTGATCCTCGTCGGAAATAAGATCGACCTAAGAGGCGGCGAGGTCACTAATGAAGACCTTGAAGAAGAGATCGTACCCATCATGAATGAGTTCAAGGCATGTCAAATTTCTTGTGATATTCTCAAACTAAATAATATCACCTAGGAAGTCGAGACATGCGTCGAATGCTCCGCTCAGATGCCGCTGAACGTGTCGGAGGTCTTCTACTTTGCTCAGAAAGCGGTCTTACATCCCACTGCTCCTCTTTATGACTCCAGGGATCATGTACGTACCGACAGCTCGTGGTAGGTTCTCAACTAAAGTTCTCCAGGTCCTGAAACCCGCTTGCGTCAGCGCCTTGAAACGAATATTCAAGCTCTGCGATTCGAACAAGGATGGTGTATTGGATGCCGCAGAGCTGAATGAATTCCAAGTATGCTTTTCACCTCTTGGCATCTGGAAGTGCTAAACACGGAAGCTGGTAGCGAAAATGCTTTGACGCGCCGTTACAACTCCAGGAGCTTGAAGGAATCAAGGATATGGTTCGCGAACATGCAGAGGAAGGCGTGCGAGACAATGGGTTGACTGAGGCTGGATTTTTGTTCCTGCATACGATATTCATTCAACGCGGAAGGCTGGAGACAACATGGACTGTTCTACGCAAATTCGGTTATGCAGAAGACCTGCGACTCACTGAGCCGTTCCTACTCCCAAAGTACGCAATTTATTTTCGCGAGCTCCCAAATTGATGGATCTTACAGATTCGACGTGCCCCATGACTGTTCTGTTGAACTGAGTCCCCAAGGATATCAGTTCTTCACCGAAATCTTTCAAACTTTCGACAAGGTTTGGGCATCAAAACGTACCTTTATGTCACTCACATGTATATCTAGGATCAAGATGGTGCACTCAACGGCACAGAATTGGAAGAACTGTTCAGTACTTCCCCAGGGAATCCATGGGCAACTCAAAAATTCCCGGACACAACCCTCGTGGATGATAAAGGTGCGGTCACTTTGCAAGGTTGGCTCGCTCAATGGAGGTCTGTGTTTTGGGGTTACTACCTGTTGAAAGCACTGCTTATGCACCTGTCCTTATGTGCCAGTATGACCACTCTCTTAGATCATAAAACCACCCTCGCATACCTTGCCTATCTTGGATACCCTGATGAACAACGCACTTCCGCACTACTAACGACACGTCCCCGCAAACTTGACCGTCGGAAAGGCAAAGTTACCCGCAACGTTTTCTTATGTTATGTCTGTGGTGCGGCCGGTTCAGGCAAGACGTCTTTACTGCGGTCATTCGCTGGAAAGCCATTTCGCGAGTCCTATGAGCCAACTAGTAAGATGGTGAGCGTAGTTAACGCGGTGGATATTGATGGGTCAGAAAAGTATCTCGTGGTAAGGTCTTAACAACACTTGGAACGTGGGTAATTGACTGCAATTGTCTTTAGCTTCAGGAATTCGGATCTAAATATGAGGCAGAAACGCTTCGAGCATCGAAGAAGACGGATCTTGCCGATGTCATAGTCTACGTGCACGATTCCAGTGATACTAACTCGTTCTCTTACATCAGTAATCTACGGGTGAGTTATTTTGACCCTCGAACGTGGATTCTGACCAAAATTCGATTATAGCAACAATACAATCTCGATCACACACCGACCCTATTCGTTGCAACAAAGTCAGACTTGGATCTTGCACAACAGGTTTGAATATATCTCGCTAGAACCAGTTCCTTTCTGATGTCATCGCAGAGACACGAAGTTCAGCCCGACGTATATTGCAGACGGCTCGGTCTCCAGGTGCCTGTCGCTGTCAGCGTTAAGACGGGACAGACCGCAGACGTCTTCCACGCAATATGCAGCATTGCCATGAGCCCGTGAGTCGTTCCTGCTCTTTTGTTTTCTGAAGGCCTGCTGACCACCTTTTTTTTTAGTCACGCGGCAATACCCGGAGGGGCAGATCGTGCGATGACAGCCTCAGAACGGCTGCGTGTTTACGTGGCGTTTACTGCGCTACTAGGGGGCGTCAGTGCGGGTCTGGTGATGCTCTTCAGGAGTCTCTCGCGACCAGGTGTGGCGATTCTTCCTAGTTGGACAACACCTTGGGCTACATGGCTGTTGGGTAGAAGGGACCCTTGATTATCTTCGCATATTGCATATCTATTACATAGAGTTACTTTACGGTTGAGTTCGTGCAGATGAATCCTAGATTAGTGTCCTGGGCGCTGGGTTAGTTATACAGACAAGATCCGATGTCCGATTGCTCAGATCCGAGATGCCTGCAGGATGTCGCCTGGAACTGCACACAAGAAGCCCTCTCTCCAGAAGCTGTAAACGTTTACCAGGTTGGATCCTCAACAACTCTTTTAACCACCTCTCAGGTAACAAGGAGCACGAAAACAGACCAAGTATTCATCCAGAAATATTCCCAGGAGCTCCCATCTGAACCAACTACATAATACCGTTACTCGCAATGGATGAAGACATGGATTTTGATGCCAACGCAACGCAGCCGACACCCCCGTTTCACCGTCAAGAATACTATGACGGAAGAAAGATGCTGTACGTGTCTGCAAGACTCTATTCCAGCCGTCATGTTCACCCGTGTACAGCGATTTGGTGTTTGTGCAAGACTGTACGGGTAGCCAAGGAAGCTACATCTCCTCTGCAACGAAGAACATCGAGGAGATTTGTGCACATATTTTTGAATCGGGGAAGCTACAATCGCAAGAAGATTTGCGCGTCGGCCTTGTTGCATTCCGCGACCATCCGCCACAGGATCATACATATGTTGTCAAGAACTTTGGGTTTTCATCTGATATCAGCAAGGTGCATCGGGACCTTGCGGGGCTTTATGCTTCTGGGGGTGGTGATGGACCGGAGGCCGTGACAGCTGCGCTCGCAGAAGCACTCCATATGGACTGGAGGGAGCATGCGAGTAAGATGGTCGTCCTGATTGCTGATGCGCCACCGCATGGAATAGGAGAGTATGGAGATGGTGAGTATGGTGATCTAGCTGGTCGAGCGATGTACTTAATCGTTGGCAGGATTCGACGAGGGCTCTCCAGACGGACACGATCCGTTACAACTGGTTCGCGAAATGGCTAGCCGAGGCATCACGCTGGTACGTTTTATTACATACTGTCTAACGGTCAATGATTTAGATCACCGGTTTCCCTAGTTCTTTGTTGCATGCGAACCGGCGCTTAGTGGTTACTCGGTATGGGTCGTCGTTGCTTGTTTGTCACAGGTACTTAGATATGTTTCAGTATGCGACAGATTTCTACCAAGCAATTACAACCATCACGTCTGGGCTCATGCTCCCACTCACGACGGCTGATCTCCTTTCGCATGCGATCGTAGGCAGTGTGTTGGAAAACCTCGATATGGAGCGCCTTGTTCGAGAGGTGGGGCATGCCGTCGCACAGCGAATTCTAGGGAACAATGAAAGCGTCGATGATGTCGCTCGTGAACTGCACGAGAAGTTACTCCTCCGAAATGAAAGCACCAAGAAAGTGGTGATCGAAAGCATCTACAAGGAGTCTCCTGAAGCTATGCATAACGTTGCCGTCTTCACTCACGCCGCATCGCTGCATGAGGCGAAATCGCAGTTGAAGAGGGTGCGTCGTGCACTTACGTTTCCTTCACGAGCTAACGCCTGTCATTTTCAAAGGTGCAAGGCACGCGTTTCACGGAAAAGTATCTCATCGCACGACAGACTGCGAACCGGAGTTTGTACTCATATCCATATTCACCCCATACTCCTTCTAGACCAGAAAAGTCTTATTCTTCTATGACGCCGAGCACCAGCCCATCCTCAGTGGCGGCGTCCCCTCCTCGTAAAGTCGTATCTGACTTTGCTGCATTCGGCGCGCCGAAGAACGTTAGCGTGTTTGGAACTGCTGTTGCCTCGACGCCTTTTTCGTTGGCGGGTGGCAAGGCTGCGTTTGGCGGCATCAGGGGTGGTGGTGGTCGAGGCTCGTACGATGTTGATGACGACGATGAAGACGATGGCGATGGTAGGCAGCGGGTGGAACTCAGGGAAGATTCCATCTCGCTTGATCAGGTATGCCTGGCTTGTTGCCCTGATATCTCGTGCTCATTTCTGTGCAATACAGGCCCGGCGCATCGCTATGCAAAGCGCATGGCGGAGCGTGCGAGGTTGATGACCTCGTACATGTTCATTCTGATTTTTTGTTGTTCTGCATCACGATTGTGGTTGGCTTCTTTTTGTCAGTATGATATCACGATGATGGATCATGTAGAATAGTTGCACATAAATCGCAATCATTAGCACCTTGGTTTGTATCATTGGAAACTGGGGCAGTGTTTTATTTTCACGAGAATTACTCGAATGTCATTACAGTAGTGCAATGGTATATCTGTGATAATGGTGAAAAGGATGAAATGCTAATTTATGGATCCGTCTTCGTATCTATGTCGTTCACAGTCGCATGGCCGTTAACCTGAGGAGAAGTATCGACGGTTCTTTCATGTTGTCCCCGTGATCGAGGCTGATCGACGCTCTTGAAGACTACATCTCCAGGTGGTTTTCGAAGTCCTGCATTATCAGGCAATTTTTTCAATGCTTTCAAAGCCCTCTTGGCTTCCTTCCGCGCCCTGCGTTCGTCTTTCGTCTCAAGATCGTGTAGTATAGACTTTTCTGTCCCAGTTTTTGCTGCCTTCTTCGCTGCTTTCTTCTCCCTTTTCTCCCGTTTCAATCGTTTTATTTCTCTCCGCTGATCTCGAGTCTCGGAGTGCTCTGATATTTTCCGCTTTGTGCTTTTCTTTTTGCTTGGGACGTCAGTCTGAGGAGCGATCTCTCTTTCGGGAGTAGGATCGGCAGAATGGAGGGGGGACGGAGGGGATGATGTCAGATTACTGGGATCATCAGGGGCTAATGTTGGCCCACGGAAAAAGCGAGAGTATAAGCCCTTTCTTGCAGCCTCACGTTTCGCAATGGTCATTATAGAGATGCGTGGGTGAGAGTCTAAGTCTGGGGTAGATGTTCCGGATGCAGGGGTTCCCGACAGCGGTCTTCTATTCGATATGATGCCCGTCGCAGTACGTTTTAGTTGGAGGGTCGTGGACCCTAACGAATCCTAATCATACAATGAGCGGGTGATGATGCGGTTAGGAAACGCAAGCGCAGACCTCATTATCGTCGGCGTCGGCATCGTCGTCATCGTCACCATCTGCTATCTTGATGGTGATAGCTTTCGTGGCAGCTGAATATAGGCTTTGAATGGATGAGGTATTAGAGAATTTGAATGGGAGAGAACGCACTGATCCCAGAAGGGGAATGCCTCGTCGCGATCCTTGCCTACGCCGGAGAGGTTTCGTTTTTGAGGGATGGCAAGGGGCCTGTCGATGGCGCCGGTGCGAAGGCCTGTGCCTTTGCCTGACCATCCGTATGATGTCAGGTAGCTGTGTCCGTCGAGAGGCATGAAGCAAGGACTAGAAAATAATAATAATAATAATATGTATTATCGATTGCTTATTATTTTCATTTGTATAACCCTAACCCCACACCCCCAGTGACTTCACTTCATTCTATCGTGAGGTCACCGACGCCGTATGACAGCGTTGAGTTAGCAACATCAGAGAATAGTGTTGGGCCCTAGCGTGACAAAGTAGCACTGGGGGTTGACTCCCTCTTGGAGAAATGTGAGGCAGTACTGTGCGATATTACATGCCAATTTAAACACTTGAACAATACAATGTCTCTGAGAAAAAGAGTGAGGGTCCGTGCGTTTGTGTCGCTCACGTCAGCAAAACACTGTGTCACCAAAGTTTCCCCTTGCGCCTACAATTCCCATCAAATTACGCTTTCCACCTTTTCTTGAACCTGTATCTTCTTCAACTGCAATCAGCAAACAGGAAATCGCTGGTCTCTTAGCTTCTTTCGCAGGTTCAAGTCGCACTATTATGGATATCGACAACCCCCCACCGCAGGATCTTGACTCAGTTGATCCCGCCCAGTCTTTGCGCGCAGCCGCTTTGCTTTCAAGAAAGCGCCGTAAAGTGGCTGTCGAGCAACCGCCAGTACTGCCTCAGCGTCCTCTGGTCGAGCAGACTCTGCACTTAGATTACGGTCAAGAGGATACTGCTACACCCTCAGCGTCTTCTGCAAAATTTCCCGCGACAGATGCAAATGTTCCATCGACATCAGAAGAGGTTCCTAATCCGATACTAGACATTGAAGATGGTCAAATCCGAGAGGAAGGTGAAATCAGCGATACAGAAGAAGCCGCCGCCCCGCCAAGGCCCACGTCCCCGCCTCCAAAATTCCGGAGGCTCGAAACTTCCTCCAAGGACGCCGTCGTCTCCAAACTTGTTCCTACCTCTCCAGTCGAGTCAAATTCTAGGCATAGGCCTTCACCTCGCCTCGAGTCTCCTTTTGCGTCAAAACCCCCATTCGGATCAGAAATCTACGAGCCACCACCGCCAACTTTCTTGCAACCGTTTGTTCTCGAAACATCCACCTATAGACTTGACCCAGATCATGTCAGGCCAGGGCTGGCCAGTTCGTATTAGCTTTTCATTGATGACGTTAACTGATCATTTTTATAATCTTGCGATACAGTGACCGAGGATCAATATAACACCGCAAAAGATATCGTCTTGGATCTACTCGGTTGGGGTGTTCCCCCCGAGTACCTCATCGACTGCGGCCTTAGTCGTCATGTCGTCTTCTACGTTTTCACCGAACTTAATTTGCGGATGCCCACAAACTTGGATACCAATGGTCTCGTTCCATACCCTACACCTGAAATGTTGTCCTCCATTCCCGCTTCACCTTCGCAATCAATCCGCTCATCCTCATCAGCGATGCCCCCACCCCCGACAATCCCTTCTCACAAAGAGTTGGCCAGCCCAGTTGCAACTGCTTCTGATCGCCCGCATAGCAGACTATCTGCTCGTCTCGGCCTACGCATTCCGCCAGGGGGTGAGCCCACTGACGTGAAGGTGGAGCCCACATCCCCGTCAACAGCTGACTCGTCGTCTCATTCTCTTCACATGATCGAGCAGCAACGGCGACAAGAGCTACTCGCTCGAAAAGCTGTCTTCGCTTCTCGCAAGGCCAAGCAGTCTGATTCCCCTGGCGGTTCATCTTCGAGGGACAGGGACGTTGAAATGTCTTATGTTGCTCCAACTGAGATTGTCGAAGATTTTTTAAAGAGCATTCCTGCTGTGGATAACGAAATTGCAGATAATGGTAGCAACTCAACATCCTTGCGCCCGGCACGGTACTCCAGCCCTGAAAACATGGAAGTTGACCAGGCCTTCGCTGGTCTTATCACACCGCAATCGGCCTCTTCTACAGGGCCATCTGCTTTCCATTCGGCTGCTTCAGAAGCGTCTGTAGTAGACGATACTATTTCGCCGGTGACTGATGCTCCACCTTGGTCCGGCAATTCCACTGCGCCATCCTCGGATACGTATTCTGGCGCATCCTCATCCACCGCGCCGGCTGATTACTCCAATTCTACCACTCCAATTTTCGCATCTTCTACTCCAGGTTTTGATTCCAATGGTCTACAACGAAGGGGTACCAAGCGACCAGTCGCTGCAGACTTCGTTGATTTTGACCACGGTCCTGGCCCTTCCAAAGCTTCTTCTGGCAACGGGTATTCGAGTAATGGCTACACGCATCCCAATCTACTTCGACGGACCACAGGGAGTTTTGCAGGAGTGAGTGGTATGCGACGATGTGTTATCGAACTCAGCGACAGCGAGGATGATGGAGATGGCGAAGGGACTGGTGGTGATACTGGCCCATATGACGGTCCACCATCGTATTCACCGATGGTTTTTGGGCGCCTTCCACGTTTTGGTGGCAATGGGACGCCAATTTCGTCCAATAATTTCGCTAACGGCGAAGGGCGTTCGACTCCCCCGAATCTGCATCTAGCCAACGCCAGCGCTTCTTTGGGTATGTCGCCTGCTGCTCTCGTTGAGAAAGAGGAGGAGATCAAAAGGATGCGCCAAATGATTGCTCAACGAGAAGAACTTCGGCAGAAAAAGCTTGCCGCAGTGCGTTCCCCCTTGTGCTTGCTTGACCTTCGTAAGATGATTTACCAACGTCTCAGATGTCGGGGAAAGCGACGCCGGCGATCCAACCTGCGGCCGCAGGGCCTCTCACAGCCGATCCTCCTGTATCTTCGTCTAGCATTGTCATGGTTAGGTCGGAAGGTGATTCCGGAGCATCCATCAAACAGGAGGACACCGCCACGCTCTATAATGGCCACGTTGGGATCGCGCAGTCGTCTGAAGATGCTGTTATGGCAGATACGCAAGGTTCGCCTTAATCTTCATCATTCTCTGCCTGTGTTGTCTTCATATAGCGTTGTCATGTCGTGACATTGATTTCATTGCATCGCATTGCAACTGCGATCTATTTTTAAGTACGAACAGCGTCCGCCCTTGATTTCCCTTCTCTTTCCTTTTCTCACATCGGTGTACTGGGTGCTTATGTAGGTCTGCAGATCACACTGAAGGGACGGCAGTTCAAGAAAGCGCCGATATATGTGTGGTCATTTCCGCTGAGGAAGATGCTCCTGGTGACACCAGCAGCGAAATAACCTCAGCCAAGCATACCATGGGTTCTTCCTGGTTCTTCACCAGTCCGACATCCGGCTGATATATTTCTTTGTTTGTCCCCCCCTCTGGGTCTTGATTATTGTTTTTTTTTTCTTTTCAATTTATACTTCATTTTGTCCTCATCTTTGCTGTTCATTCCATTCCCTTTTCTGGTCACTCTTTTTCATTTTTTGATCCTCGCCATTACTGCTTGGGTCTACTCAGGGGGTGCAGGATTCGAGCCAATCACTAATGATGGCACCGTCGACGAAGACCAAGGTTCGTACGTCATTTCCTTTGTTGAGCATGTCCTCACTTCTCCGCGGTCGCGCTGACCTCATCGTCCCCATACGTTTGTTAAATTAATACCTTGTTCGCTTATCCAGCACTGGCAGAGGAAGCACGTTCCGAAAAATGGGCAAGGACCATTTTCTCTCTTCATTTGACTGTGTTGTATATCCTGACTCTTATTTTCTGTTTCTTTTCCCCATTTGTTGTTCCGGAATCGGATATAGGAATCTTCAAGTGCAACGTTCCATCAAACTGCTGGCGTGTTTGATGGCCCATCGTCGTCAGAGGTGCGTCTTGATCTATACGATCATTGAGGCTGCAAGGCCTATTTAGGCCTATCTATGCTGACGTCGGGGGTGGCGTGGCATGCCAGGTCCCGAAGAAGGAATCGGAAGATTCTCAAACTAGCTTTCCGTGTTATGATTCGCCATTCTCGACCTACCCTCTACTTCTATCCCAATTACGTGCAGCGCCTCTTGATGCCGATTCCTGTCAAGATCCTCGGCGAACTGCCAGTCATTCATCCAGATCATCATCACGAGCCAGTGCCAGCTATGCACTTAATTTATCATCACCCTCATCACGCGCTTCGCTTATCTACTGTGCACCATCATTATCTCATTCATGTTCGACTGTTTTTGTTCCAGATCTCAAGCCTTTGAAGCTTGCAAGCTTGCAGCGCGCCCTTGGACAACTCAATGCTAGCGACCCAGGTCTTCGGGTATGTCAGTATGAAGTGCCTGGTGGGGGTGTTTGTCGCGACAAAGGGTGTAACGATCTGCATCTGAGCCGACTCGTGAGCGAGCCGAGTGGTACGTATTCTTTATGTCTTGTATTTTAGGCTGACTGATGGATTATTCGTTTTCGACGCGTCTTGTATTCACTCATCACAACTAGACGCAGATGTAGCAGCGTACGTGCACGGAATATTGCCACAACCATGGCGTAGTCGGTGCGACGTACGAGCTATCGAAATAGCCCTTGAACGGGTTCGGCTCGGTAGCGGCGCCAGAAACATTGAGGAGTGCGTCACCAGCGCTTTATCTGGACTTGGCATCCCGGTCGTTCCATGAACAATGTCGTGACACGTTCCAGCCATCAGTATGTGAGCGACAATGCGGGCCGGCCTCGATGATGATGAAGACCGGGACACTTAAAGAGACCATTGTCCAGATCTTCGAATGTCAAAATGATACAGGGCAAAGGACAAGAGCGCCTAGCGCCACAGGAGCATGGGCTTCCTGACTTGCATTGGATATAAAATGGATTGTATTCAAGATTGTATTCAAGTTTATATTATTATATTAAGAGCCGTCCATGTCGTTATTTGATTGGTTGATGCGGAGAGTGAAATTTGTGACACGAGGTTTTTTGCCACGAGGTAATCATTTCTATAAAAGGGAATGTATTTCCAAATGGAACGATAAATAATTACGAAAGCGGGTATCGTGGGAGCGATAGCTGCGGAAGCATAGCTGAAAGTGGTCGGCGGGGATTACCGCGGTGTGCCTGGCGGGCATCTGATACTCCGATTATGACCAAACAAATGACCACAAGGACAGTCTTTTTTTGATCGTCCAGACTGAGACAACACACGCCCCGTTGACAACTCCCTCCCTTTTCCACCTCCTTCCAACTTCAGCGATTCCTTTTAAGGACGCCGTCCGCACTGACACTAACATCCTCCTCAAAGTCGCGTTCAACGTTTACACTTTATTTCAACGCGTCCTCTTCATCGTCGTCCAGGGTGAACAACCCATATGGCCTATCGCCGTCAACCTACTTCTACAACAACTAACTCTCCATCTTATCCGTATTCCAACGCCGCGGCTCATCACAGCCAACAACCTTCCCTTTCTGGTCAGAGTATTCAAGACGACCCCGCCGCATCCTCTCCAACAATGCGTAAGCGCCAACGCACGGACCTCAATTTGGTAAATCCAGTCGTTGCTGATCCTCAACAACCTCCACCTGGTAATCAACAACCTCACCAACATCTCCCTCAACCTGTACAACAAACAGGCGTACCAGAAGATGGCTTTATTCATGATCAGGATGCCGCAGAGAGTGGTGGAGACGACGATGATGAGGAGGAGAAACCAAAGTCGGACAAGAAGGCAGGAAGGCGAAAGATTAAGATCGAATTTATTCAAGATAAATCGAGACGTCACATAACATTCTCCAAAAGGAAAGCTGGTACGCGATCGACTTCCTTTGCTTTCTGTGTACTTTTTATCCTCAACAAACAAACTTTCGCAGGCATCATGAAAAAGGTTTATTTCATCAATATATACTCACCCCCCGCTTATCTAACCGAATCTCTCTTAGGCGTATGAGCTCTCTACACTCACAGGCACTCAGGTCCTTTTACTTGTCGTGTCAGAAACCGGTCTCGTTTACACCTTTACAACCTCAAAGCTACAACCCCTCGTCACTCAACCAGAGGGCAAGAATCTTATTCAAGCTTGTCTAAATGCCCCTCATGGTTCGCTTCCTTCCGCAATGCCAGTCGGTGCACCTATAGGTCGTGCGTCTGGGCCAATGTCTTTGCCCGGTCCTGGAAGTACTAATCTTCCAGGAGGGCTTGCTATTCCAGGTGGTCCTGTTGGTGGCCCACAAAGCGCCACGAAGGAGGACGGTGACGATGATGGTGACGAGGAGGCAGCTCGCGGTAATCGCGCAGCCGCAGCCGGAGACAAGCGTCGTCGGCGTCCCTCCACAACTGGCTCAGGGCCAGGTCGTGCCGGGCCAGGATCGCCGCAGACCCCAAATAGTACTATCCCTCCGCCCCTTTCTATTCCAGCTGCCTCTCAGCACCAGCAGCCTCAAGCACCGCCCCCGCCACAAATATCTCTGGGCTCTCCAACGAGTCCCCAGCAGCAACATTCTCAAGTGCCTCAGTCGCCGCAATACGGAACGTCGCCAACCGGAGCATACGGCACTCATGCTCAACATCATGGTCATCATGCACCTGGTGGCGGTCACGCTGGAAGCCCGACAGACCCTGGGATGTACGGCGGCCATATGGGCTTGCCCCCTCCAGGTGCTTATTCATACCCTGGTCCTGGTGGGCCCGGCGGCCAGGGCGGTCAACCGTTGGGTGGTCTAGCGGCTGCTGCCGCGCAGCACTCACATTGGGCACCGCCCCCGCCAGTTAGTCAGGGAGGTCATTATGGCCGAAGATGAAGATACGAATAATGACGCGTGCTTGCATGATAAGCTTTCTTGTCCGTCCAAACTGGGTTGTTTTATGCTTTTCTCACTTCTCCGCATGCTTCCAATTCTTCGTTCTCAGCTTCTGTGCTGTTAGTTACTCACAGCTATTTCGGCTGAAATTGTACAAATAATTGATGAATCTGCCTGGCTCATTTCCCACTGTTTCCCCCTGACTTGGTCTTTTTTTTTTCATTATTTGTTTCCCAATCCTCATTCAGTATTTTGGATGTTATCATGTGGTTGGCGTCAAAAGTGCTCGTACTCGTTTCAGTCTATACACGACTCGCATCTGTGCTATTACAAGTTCTCATTCAACAAAGGAAGTGTTTTTCCATGTCGCTGGCGATACAATTAGAAAAAAAAAACCCGCGGCTTAGTTTGCGAAACGGGTGCGGCATGTACATTTCTGTCCATGCTCAATGTCGCACGCGATCATTTCTTGTCCTTTCCTTTCTGGCTTCGATCGACTCTGGACGAAGCGGTTTTTGGACGAGTCGTCGCGGAGTCCATTATTTTTTCAGAAATGGAAGTGGTTGATTGACACGAATGTTCCGAGGTCGCGATGGTACTAGGTCCTCCGTGGACGGGACTCGAACGTTATCATTCCGTGCAAGTCGAGGCAGGTTTCAACTTCTTTGAAATGGAACTTCGGTTGCGATTGACATGATCAACGTTGCGAAGTCGCCGACTCGCGAATGATCTGACGGACACGAACGTTCTTCTTAATGTTACTTCCACCTGCTGGCGACGTCAACGGGGGCATACCCACTCCCACAGCGGTAAGTCACTAATTTGCATTTGCATTTCTTACTACGTCAGGAGAGCCAACCTGGGATATTCCACAAGAGTTCATGTCTCGCGCTCGATTGGGCTCAATACCAATTGACTTACACGCACGCATCCGATCCCTGCAACGCATCGACCTCCCCTCACAAGTCAACTTCCACACACGTTCTTCGAGTTCCAACCTTCAACAGGGGGGGACGTTCGATTGTCACAACCAACTAAGATTAAGAACAATCTCAAAACGTGCCTTGGTGCCCGTGTCTTTCGGTCAAGCCGGCTATCAAGTCGGACGTCGCTCCACCTTCAGGCGCAGCGTGCTTCTGGAAAAATCACATGCTATGACTCCCTTATCTTGTCGTAAACCTTTTTTTGACTTTGATTTTACGTAGGAGCGACGCGGGGAAGGCCTTTCAAGTTGCCCGAGAATGAACCTATCACATCCCCGGTTACGTACGATCCTTGCAATGGGAAGTTACAATGCCTGCCCTCCGAGTCAACCCGAAAAGCCGAAAGTGATGGTACGAGGCAACGCCACTGGAGCGCTCAGGATAACAACATCATGATTCATCAACTAAGACTGCGCTAGCATGACAGCCACGTAAAAACAAAAGATTATACATACAACAAGCAATAAATAGCGTTAATAAAATTATGCAAGATGTGTCACCAGTAACGGTGCCGAGATGCTAGCCTAAGCCTAGAAATGGTATGGTATAGGACTGCGTCGAGAACATGCGTGATTAATAAGAATACAACCTTGCGTCCGGAGGTAGAGGGGGAGTGCGGGGATGATGGAGCGGAAATGACGAGTCGGTGAGTAACCCATCACGTATGCAGGCGCAACAAGGCTGACGAACAAGGTTTTTCCCCCCTTGGCCAAGCCGAGGACAACGAAAGAGAAACGCCACCAGGGAAATCACGATACCTCTTCCCACAAAAAGAAAAACAATATCCCCCCAAAATGCAGCAGGAATGGAAGCCTCAGTCAGCACTCCAATCTTCCTTCGCGAGGTGGCGATATAATGAAAAATGCCAGGGACCAGGCCTAACGGCACGGAACCTTGAAGGACCCGCATTAGGAAAATGGGTCCAACACTGAAACGAGGGCGCTTCGCCACAGCCAGCCTCATGGTCCTTGATCGCACATGTGACTGAATAAAGATCCGGGTGTCAAACGCTTGCATCCAAGCGCTTGTCCTGTGCAGATCATGATCATCGTCTCGTGTCATGCTGTAGGCTTCCATGCGACGAAGACTCGTAATGAGCGACTCAGACGCATAGCGGGGTGCGGACCGGCCATGGCGCAAGGCGTTCGATCACCACCACCATCCTCAAGCTTCCGATACGCCTCCCATTTCTCGCACGCTGTATCAAACGAGCGCTTTTCCTGGGGCGTCGGCCCCGGGATCATACTCCAATTGAACCGGTCCTCGAGCACAGATCCGAGACTCATGTGCTCCCTCATGTCCCTGCAACAACAGAAGTTGATTAGATTCATGTTCGAGATCAGAATGGTTGGTTCAGATGATCAGAAGAAGAAGTAGAAGAAGAAGTGTGGCACAGGCATCGAAACACACCATCCCATCCTTAGCACTTTTCCCCGTTTAGAAACCATGCCCCTATTCAGAGCACAGCACAAAGACTAAACGTTCTAAACGCGTACCATCCAGCTGTGCCACCACGAAGCTAGCAAAAAAAGGCGATTCCACGCCACCCCCAAGGTCACACCATCAAGAATCCGAGAAGTGATGAGCGTCATAGGCACCGAAGAAAAAACTCCGCAAAGCCAAAAAAAAAAACTAAGAAAGAGTACTCACAGCTCGAACCTCAACAGCAATTCATCAAACTGCGACCTCGTCAACCCCATGATCTTGGCATATATCCCGTCCTTCCTCCCCCCTCGCGTTTGAAAATCGGATACCCACTCCCACATCGCTTCTGCGCATGCCACGATCTCTTTCACGCGCAACGCTAGATGGAGGTTCAAATACTTCAAGTCAACTTCCAACGCAGGGTTCGGCAGAGCCCGCGTTTGCGTCTGTCTTTGAATAGAGATCGCGCGATCGAGCGAAGCGTAAGGTGATGCTCCACTGCTCAGGCCATCCAGCGAGATGATCGTATTCCTGTCCGCGCTCGAATTCCCACCGGCGCCCAAATTCGACTTCATATTCCGGTCATGGCCAGCGGACATCGGGCTGGATGAACCCACACCCGATATCGATAACAGTGCGCCGCCCTCAGGTTCCCTCAGAGGTGGGAAACGCAGCAGAATCGGCGGGTGCGTGCGAACGTCTACACGTGTCCCAGTTAGCTCGAACCCTGACATCGCTTATAGTACGTCTCGGAGAAATAGAAATGAATCATAAGGAAAGGCTTTAAGCGTGATGAAAGTTTTGTCCACCTGTTGCTGTTTCCTCCACCCACCCAACAGCAGGACGTTTCATCCACCCAACTTCAGGTGAGATGTTTCCCTCCAAGATGAACGCCCCAGAATGTTCATCCATGAAACATCTGCCACGACTTCGGCACATATGCATACACCCTGTTTCAATATATTTCATCCACCCACGAGCCGCGGCACACCCTCCACCCAAAATGAAAAGCAACAAAATGATAGAATAAACGACTCACCCTTGAACCACAACCCCACCTGATTGGCCAACAAACTCAACGGAGAAAGGTTAATAAACCGTTGTGCGTGCATCTCGTTGTAGATCGCTTCGAGGACGGTATGGTCGCGGGGATCTGGCGGAATGACGAGGGGGAGCTTCAACTCCAGGTTGTTGGTGCCCACGCTCCTATCCACGTGAAGCACCCCACTGCCACTCCCGCTTCCATTTTCACTCTCGTCCTCCAACATCCTCGGACTCGTACCAGGACTCCCAACACCAAAACTCAAACTCCCACTCCTCCCCCCGAACCCCAACCCCACACTCACCCGACTCCCTAGCGAGCCCATACTCATACTCATCCTCCCTTTCTCCTTCTCCCGAGTCCCGCTCTGACTCTCCCTCCCACTTGGGATCTGACTCGAACTCTCCCCAACCAACGACACCTTACTCCTATTCTGCGGCAACACAAAAAAGGGCGTAGCAGTAGGCTCCATCAACACAGCTTGAGCAGCTTTATTCTTCTTCTGCGACACCGGCGGTGATTTCGGGGGCGAACCCGATCCAGGCAGCACGAAAAAGGGAGTGAGGGTAGGTTCATTCAACACCGCTTGCGCTGCCTTGTTGAACTTCTGCGACGGACGAGGACGTGGGTTGATAGGCGTAGGTGTGCTGCTTTTGGAGGAAGAGAGGAATGGTTGGGAAGAGGAGGGCGAGGGCGATGTGGTTGCTGATGGGCGTCTGAGGGTCTCAAGTGATGTATTGGAGGAGGGTGGTTGGCGCAGGGAGAGAGAACGATGGATGAGTGTGCTGCTCGAGCTCACCTTCAGCGGGGAATCAGTAGGGAGGGAGATGGAGATGGTGGGGTGTTTGGAAGGGGAGTTCGATCGGTGGGCGTCGATGGTGATGGAGGGAAAGGAGTCAGGCGTGGTGGCTGCAGCACTAGTAGAATTGGCCGAGTCGGATGAGCTGCTCGTGGAACCGTCTGCACTACTCCTCCCCGACTCGGTGCCTGAGGTAACGTCAGGGCTTAGACTGGAGCCGCTATTGGACATGGACATATTGCTTCCTTTGCTCCTCAGAGTCCCCACTTCGCTGCCATCGCCATCTGAGCGGCCTGGGAAGCTCAAGTCTTCTTCTACGACCTCGAATGCAGCACCTGGCTTCATCACGCGGGTGATTTCTTCAAAGAGGTCATCCCACTATTTGATGTTAGCATAGTACGACGGAGTGTGAGGATACGCACCTTGTCCTCGGGTACGCCCCTCGCGATGCGCTTGACATGCACGAAATCGAACGATTCGTTAGCGAATGGAAGTCCTTCGAGGCTGTGCGAGTTGAGCGGTCCAAGGACTGGGGTAGGTAAAGACTCACAAGTTAGCTTGAACCCAGTTCACTCTCCTTGCGAGATCCTTGTCTTTCGAAACACGCACAAGATCTGGTTGGAGAGATACGATGTCGAGGCCTGCAGGTGGTTAGCCCTCCTCCCCAAGTAGTGGCGAACGGTGCACCCACCAATGACTTCGCATCCCTTCCAGTACTTGGCAGCCTCAATGACCCACACACCATTCCCGCACCCAACATCCAATATTTTCTTCAGCGGTCCCTGGGCGGGTGGATCGTTCCAGGATGACGGAAAGGCATGCCAGGTTAATGATCCCCCACCCATCTGACGGGTTAGTAAGGTGTCGACTCCGTCCCTGGATAGACAGGCATGAGTCAGCGGGTCGAGGAGCGACACAGCCACTCACATATCCACCACCCGCCGTTCATAACTCCGGGGGTAAGGCACTTCCTGACGCCTGAAACGGTGGTGCAGGCGATAGGAGGCATCGATGCCGCCATGGACGTTGAGTACGAGGGCAGCATCAGACGGCGAGTCGTTGTGATGATCGTCTTCGGCGAGTGGGAAGCGGAGTGAGACGGGGGATATGGGTATGGGCTGTGTATGTGAGTTCAGATGAGTGATCAGGGGAGTGGGCAGTGAACGTACCCTCTTGCCATTGCCAGTAGAAGGGGATCGAGAGAGGAGTGCACCTGGGCCAGCACCTGTAAAGGGTACACCAGCTGGGCCGCGCAGTATCAAGTTGGAGTTTGTTTGAGGAGGAGAGGGTGGACTGTGGAGAGATCTGGAAGAGAAAGAGAATTTGGAAGTGGGGTGTGAGCGGGCACTCCATGGGGAGAGACCACCTGGGGCAGGATACATATGATCACGTTGAAAGTGAACGTGGCGAGGTGAAGATGGCTGCCAGATTGAATCCTTTGGGAGCGGGGTATCTAGGATGAGCGGGGATACTGAGAGGGACGGATGCTGTGTCGGGGATGACGAAAAGGGCGTAAGTGGACTCAATGGATCCGGTGAACTCGGAATAGAAATTGGTAGTGGAGGAAGAGGGGAAGTTGGAGGAGGGAATCGAGGAGGCGCTCGTCGATGAATAAACTGTGAAATCTTCAGTGACCTAGTAACAAAGCGATAGGCTGCTGCGGTCTCACTGGTATAAATTCCTTCTTCAATCTGTCAGGATTTCTTGGTGGTCTCGGTGGTGGTTCATAAGTCGGAGTAACGGAATACGGAAAGAGGTCAATAATGTCCGATAGACTGTCAGTACTAGCTTCAGGTGAATACATCGATGTCGTTGTCGCCGTCGTGGTCGTCGTCGTCGTAGAAGGAGAACGTTTGAGGTATACAGGGAATTGAGCCAACATTTTGGTTTAGCAATTAGATGGAATATGCTGCTACTTTATGATATAGCCCCGTTGGTGCATAGCCGACATTGGGCAACCAACGGTAACCGCTAATCGACGTCATATTATTTCTTTATCAGCCAATGAGATATCCCGTCATCAACTGCGCCATCAGCCTGCCGCATCTGCCTCCGTAACCTCACACGACCATACATCCTCCAAATTTCAACTATAATATCATGATTTAGCGGACAACCGTCACTCCGCACACGTTCGACAAGGTTCGACAGGGTTCGACCCCAAGAAACGGATACCTAGTACAATGAAGTTGAATGTCCCCCCTCGTCGACTCATCAACTCCTCATTTAGCACTGCCAGCTAAATTTTCCAATCAGGGACTCCCAGATCCGCCTGCCAAGGAACACCATCTTAACAGCACAACTTCGCATCATGGCTTTCGCACCCACAAATCGAGCAAACATGAACCCGTTCGTGATCCTTTGCGCATCTTCCAATATTGAACGAAATACAAACCACTTCCGAAGTCGATTTCAGAACCAGTGTCCCGTCCCACTCGCACACCACCGCATCGCCGTGGACAGTATACGCATTCGTGCATCCGCTAGCTTTGTGTCCTGTCCGTCCACAGATAAGGCAAAGGCACCCGTTCCCATCAGACTTGCTGTATGGATGGAACCTGTGGCCATGGGAGTGCCCAGACTTGGCGGCTTCTTCTACAGCAGCTGCCCTCTCTTCTACAGCTTCGCGAACTTCCAAATTCATCATATCCATATCCATCGCGTGCCAGCGACGTAAATAAGCATCCTGTGCGAGGAAAGATTCCGTGTTGAAGAATATACGTCTCGTTTCCATGTCAAATGCGAGGACCGTTCGGTATCTTTCCATCATGTGCGACAAGCAGAAGCTTCTGTGTTGCTTGAACCGCTCTACGATGGCGGGTTCTGCGACTAGAGACATGAGTTTAATGAAATTGAAAGACGCCTGGTGGAACTCGACCAAAGAGAGCGTGTCTTCTGGCGGAAAACTGGAAATGTCATCCCCCGCATGGATTCTCTCCATAGAATCAAACGTCAAGAGGATGAGCGGAACATGGGTTTTCGACTTGGCGAGGTTAATGACGGCGCGAGGAATATCGTGATAGTCCTCTAGTGATACGAGTTTGGTGTTTTCATCACGAAAGACGAGGTCTGCATCTGCAGTGGAGTGTGGGGTAGAACGCGAAGTTGAAGACTCGTCGGCCTCAACATCCGCTGCAAGCTTCGCACGTATCACATCTCGTTCGGACGGGGGCAGAGAAGTAAAAAGGCGGAGAAACTCTATATTAGCTTCGACCCGGGAGGGCGGAACCCCAGACCTGGCCATTAAAATACGAGCGGCGTGATAGGGGATTTCATCTTCATCACCAGACGAGTCTGAGTCTGAGTCCGAGTCTGGGTCCTCGATATCTCCATCGCCAGCGTTCCGCCCAGCTGCAACATGCAAGCTGTTCACGTCGGCGCGGTTCACGTTGACGCGTCTTGAAGCTTCTGCTATGGCGTTTACCATATAATGAGTCTCCTCAGTCGTCATGTAACCTCGGTCGGCGATGACATCGGGGTCAAAGCTGGTGGTGTGCGCAGAGCCTTGCGGAACAACTGAATCAGACGCGTTGGACATGGTTATCGAGCGAAGGACTGGATATATGCGTTGGGGATGGCGCGTCGATAGGGGAACAACTTCGTTTGCTTAGTAAGCACGCAAAGTGAAATTCATCGGATTCGTTGTTTCAACTTGGTTACTGGCATCATCTGCTGTCGTCTCCACAACTTGTCATACCTCAGACTGTCTTCAAAAGTTGATCTCTCGACTCAAGATCCATAGGGCTCCACCCATGATCTTTCATGTACAGATAAGTTGGATGATAAGTCATCAAACTTATTTGTCGATGATGTTTAGCGGAGCTGGTCGCTTGAATCTCTCCAGTGGATGGTGCTGTCGTCGGGAGTCGACCTCGAGGTTCTACCGTTACACAGGGCATTGATAGATCAGTTTGGGGATTTTAGTGGTTGACGTCGTCAAACTTATCTGTCAATGATCCAACAAAATAGCCGAGCTGGTTGTCTACATTTTACTTCCGGAAGCTGGCCTCGAGGTCCCAGAGCGCTACGAGTATAGTCGTGATGTTCCATGGGTCATTGACAGGTAAGTTGGACCGTGACGATTAGTATCTCCCAACCCATCTGTAGCCAGTTGGTTGCCTGCATTCCTCCAATATATTCGAAAGCTGACCTCGAGACTCCAGGGCGCTATGAATCCAGCTATTATTTTCCCTAGGTCATCGGCAGATGAGTTTGCGTTGTGCGAGAGCGCGCACCCTCAGACTTATCTGTCATTGACCCTGCAAGAGGAGGCAATAGCCAGGCTGTTTTATTCAACCCGTATGATACATATTGTACTACAGCCTACCACAACGTGCGTCCACAGGCAATAATCGCCTTGCCGATCATTTATCTTGTGACAGAACTTTATAAACACGTGTCCTATCATCTCTTCAACGAGCCATAGATGATCGATAACACCCAGTCGCCTGGACATTGGAGCAATCACCACAACGCCTCACAACGCTGCCATTATAATTCAATGTGTATAGCTTGCTTTGAATTTAGGTGAGAAAAGTTAGAAGATACCTCTAAGATCCGATGCTCATAACATCAATGTTCTCCTCTGATTGTCGTCTTCCTGACAAAGAGTAATCCTTACATCCTCAGGCCTCGTGCCCGATCAATTGAAAATGTGTACACACTTATCAATATCTCCCCTCCCGTTTTATCTCCGAATATACCCCTCCTTCCCCTCAACTTGGTCAACCTCCTTGCTGGCAGGTTCTCACCTTGCCAACAACCCAACATTGAACGTTCGGAATGTTCAACGCTCATCCCTAAACACAACCATCTTCTCACCAAGAAGTTTGAGCAGCTGCGCCTGCTCACTCGTCCAGCGCGGCCCGCTTCATCGTCGTCCGAAGACCCAGCTCTCGGAACTATGGGTCGGATCAAGTCAGAATTGCACCCGCATCGCAGGTTTTGCACGTAGTAGTAACACCGCTCGCGTAGCGACCAGCCCCCCCGCATCGGCAGCCAACAAATAAATAAGCACCGAATTAGCTAAAGGCTTCAAGTCGGCAGCATTACTAAACCGATCATGCTTTCTACGTATACAATCGACTTCATCCCATTTCATTTAGGCGTTGCGGTTCCGTTCCGCTGGTCCACCTAATACATACAGGTGAGTTTACCTTGATTGCCTTGGCAACTCACTACTCCATTCCCCATCGACTCACATCACGGCCATCACTAGCTGGTGCGATGCACGTTTAAGAATCTCAGGCTTCGATTTCAAACACTCCTCGAAGTTGGACTGTGATTCCCATTCTTCACAATCTGAACCATGAGAATTTGGAAACTTGAACGAGTAAGCGGACTCTTGCTGTTTTTTTGAACCCGGCCTCATATTGCTCATTAAGAATGCCTGTAAATTCAAGGAAGGC
Organism: Suillus clintonianus; assembly: GCF_016758775.1. Classification (NCBI taxonomy): domain Eukaryota; kingdom Fungi; phylum Basidiomycota; class Agaricomycetes; order Boletales; family Suillaceae; genus Suillus; species Suillus clintonianus. Next base: position 152,018 of record NW_024539289.1, on the reverse strand, counting down.
GTGCAAGGTAAAGTTGGCAATGCCGGTCTCTAGTACTACACACAGCGGATGTGTCTTCGGGTGTAGCGAGTGACGCCGAATGGTCCCAGACAGACCCGAACGCAGAAATTCGAGTTCTCAGACTTTCTGCCGTGTGGTCCTCAAAAAGCCCCTATGTTCTCTCCATGATGGCTTCGATGGTAGCAAGTCCGTTACTGAACGCCTCCTCCATACGACAAAATCTATGCGTCCGCATCTTATATCCCTTTCTCTATCATGGCGAGCAATTGTGAATCACGGGCGAGAAACCTCTTCCGTATTTGCTGCATCTGTCCCACAATTATCGTCCGTTTGTTCTTCGGACCTGTGTCTGGCGTGTATGTCAACTAGCGACCATGTATTGTTCGCGCAGTTGATCTCGGGGCGCATCATCAATTGTAAGCGGGCCCACACGAGAGTGCTTTAACTAATTACTGCACTCAATATTCAGCCAAGGACGAATCTTTGGGTTGTCCGCCAGATGATGTTCAGGTGCATGCCTCAGGGGTTAGACTGTGCATGAACGAGTTCGTTGCTTCCGCATAAGGACGTTCTAGAAACGCCTGCCCACGACACGGCAATTGGGCATCGCACAGCGGGAAAACCCTACCTGAAGATCTGCGAATACCGCAGGCTGACTCACAGTTCACCATGGCAGCTTTTGAGTTGGATAAATGTGTTCATTTGAAGCTAAGGCATCATTGTTGATGGTTCCACTATCCATCGATCGTTCCCCCATCGGTGACGCAGTTTGGCCATGTCATCAGGATTGACCAGATTCTGTTGGTCATTGAGCAATTGGCTGATGAACGAATAAGTCTTGCCTATCATATTTTTCAGCTGTTCTCCCTGAACTGACCGTGTTGTTAGCGAGACTATGTTAGTGGGTTGCGACGGCACCCTTCATGCACACCTGGAGATCACATTAAACACAGCGACTCCCCACTATTCTTGCGCTCCGTTCTCGCACTCTCTGTTGATGTCATTGCTTCACGTTATACTACTTGTTTGTGATCTGTTGCCCTCGGTAACAGAGGTAGCCATCGGGCCCTACTATTCAAATTTCCTTTCCTTGCCACGCAAGTATTTTGCACGTTCGTGATCATCTGTGTCAATGATCATGATGTTATTCTCTGGTCCATTAGGATCTAGCGTGTATTGCTCGTTGAATTGGGACAAGTTAAAAGCCACCTCTGAGATCTGATGCTCATTATAATGTTCTCCTCTGATTGTCGTCTTCCTGACGAAGAGCAATCCTTACATCCGCATGCTCGATCAAGTCAAAGTCAAAATGTATACACGCTGATGTGCTCGATCGAAATAGTAAACCTACTCGCTCATCTCCTCATCTTCGTCTTTACCCTCATCGCCTGCCCGTTCTATCTCCGTACATCCACTCTCAACTTGGACAACCTCCCCGCTGGCAGCATCCCACCTTGCCAACAACCCAACCCTAAACACCACCATCTTCTCACCAAGAAGTTTGAGCAGCTGCGCCTGCTCGCCCGTCAAAGCCTTCCCCTTATCACACACCCTATGAGGATTTTCAAGCGTAGGTACACCCCGCTTCATCGACGTCGTTAGACCCAGCTTCCGGAGCTGTGGGTCCTCATTATGGGGGAACGGTTCAGGGGGGTCAGAATGCACCCGCATCACAGGTCCCGCAGGTAATATCACCGCCCTCGTAGCTTTGTTCCCCGTTCGCGCGTAATCCGCTTGTTTGAAATCGTCGAACCACTCTATCACTTCTTGAGGTTCCGAGTCTGTAAAAAACAACCCTACCTGGCCTTTTATTTGCTGAGATGTTTTGTTAGAGTGGGGTGTGCGTTGAGATGGGGGCTTACTTGGGCGAGTTTGTGGAGGCCCATTCGGTGCTCTTCTTCTGCTGTTGCGCCTAGAGCTTTGGCCATTACTGCTCCTCGACCGAAGAATATCCGTGCTGTGCTGCGGGGTCATGGGTCAGTGCTGTGGATGGGATGGTAAATGAAGCGAGACGTACTCTTTCCATAGGTTTCGTACGGTTTTTAGATGGGAGTTGCGCATCGCGCCGACTTCGAATAGCCAGCAGTATTTCCATTTTTCAGCATTTTGTTGTACCTTGGGAAGAAGGAACGATTAGCACTCGCATAGCAGGGACCAGGCAGTAGAAAAAGTCTTGCAATCATTCCGATCCTGGTTTGCCTCCGGAGAAGTGCATCCAGAGGGGAAAAACAAATTCTACAAAAACTAACCTCAGTCAAGAGAGCATTTTTATGCTCCCTCGTCTTTTTCGATACTTTTGCGAGGGTGACTATCCATACAGAATACAACATCAACCTTCATCACGATCTATCATAGAGAACGAGACTTACCGAGTTTTGCGCGTTTTGACTTGGGCATGATATGTAGGAGGACAAGGTTTAGCAAATGAAATCAAAAGTCCGCTACACCAAATTATCTTTTTATCTCGATCTTCCTCGATGGACGCGGTTTCTCCAAGCGAGCTCTCTGCCCTTCGCGCTGCGCTGCTCAATACGAGCGGTACGGTGCCCTTGCACGATCGTTTCAGAGCGCTCTTTACATTGAAAAGTTTCAAGAATGATGAGGCAGTCAAGATCATCTCTGAAGGTACGTGAATTTCGTCCATTCTTCCGTTCGTATGATCCTTTTCTTTCGATCCTAACATCAACCATCATATCTTTTCATCTATGCGATTCTCTTTCAAGACAAGCGTGCGCTGACGCATGATCCATCTACCAGGCTTCGCCGATCACTCAGCACTGCTCAAGCACGAGCTTGCATACTGCTTAGGACAGATGAAGCTCGTCTCAGCTCTCCCAGTCCTTCAATCAGTGCTGGAGAATCTAGACGAGGATCCTATGGTCCGACACGAGGTGAGCGTCTCCATCGTCCCGCTTCGCACAGTCCCGCTTTTGTACGTTCCAGTGTATTATGATGCTAACTAGCATTCGAGATAGGCAGCAGAAGCAATGGGCGCAATCTCATCACCTGATTTCAAGGCAGTCCTCACGAAGTACCTCACAGATCCTGACAGGAGTGTGCGAGAGACATGCGAGATCGCGCTCGCTAAAATTGAATGGGATAATTCTGAAGAGGGACGCCAACATCTTGCGTCGAAAGAATCGTCAGATCAGACTCCGTATGTAGCTTTCATTTCATTTTTAGAGATCTCAATCTGCCTATTCCACTACTCGAACCACTTTTGGTCCCGCAATCAACACAAACTCACATCGTGTTTGCAGGACGTACACATCCATCGACCCCGCTCCTCCCTCCTCCAAACTTCTCTCTGGCCAACCAAAACCAGATGACTTGTCAGAGTCTGCAATCGCCTCTCTCCAAGCCACGCTTTTGGATACTTCCGTTCCCCTTTTCCAGCGCTATCGGGCTATGTTTGCACTCCGCAACATTGGAACGCCAGCGGCTGTCGATGCACTAGCATCAGGGTTCTCCGATGACAGCGCACTATTCAAGTCCGCTTCTTTTCAGTTTTTGACTTCGTCACGACGCTGAACCCATCCGCTGCAGACACGAAATCGCCTTCGTTTTCGGCCAACTCTTGAGCGCACACTCTGTACCCTCGTTGCTTAATGTCCTGCAGGACGGATCTGAGTCTGACATGGTGCGACATGAGGCTGCAGAGGCGCTCGGAGGTATCGCCACGCCTGAGGTGCTACCCCATCTTAAAGAATGGATGACGCGTGAAGATTCTCCGCGCGTTGTGCGAGAAAGCTGTCAGGTCGCTATTGACATGTGGGAGGTACGTTATTTCTTCATTCCTATATACTTTTCGGGGTATATTTCTGACGATTGGTAGTATGAAAACTCGGGGCAATTCCAATATGCGAATGGACTGGAGAGCGTCAGGGTAGAGGCCACTCCTGCCTGATTTATGTTGTCGTTGATAGAGAAAGGAAAGTAAGGTTGTATTGCGTGCTGTATTCATACCTGGCGCGTACTAATTTAGACGCCGTTCATTTCTTTGTGCTCATTTTCGATAAGTTTGAATTTGAACATTCCTTCGTTAAATACCCTGAACATCCATCGAACATCGTGCGTATCCACTTCACAAACATTTGTGACATTGATAATCGATGCAGCTCATACTATGAATACAACAGAATGAATACATGTACACTAGAGGCGGTGATTCTCGTATTCTCTATTCATATTCAAACACCAACGCGCGAACCTCAATGGACTGCCTACCCGGCGCGTCCTTGGGACTGGTCACGTCAAGGAACGCTGAATGAGGCGTGAGGCGCGCCTTATCCTCGTCCGAATCGTAGCACTTGATGAGTGTAACCTCATCAGGGGTCTGGTCCGCGAGGAAGTACCAGCGCTGCGTTGGATTATAACGCACGCTGAACGTCGAGCCCTCGCGGTCCGGATAGATATGCCTAGTGGAGACCAAGTCCTGAGGATCAAGCGTACGGTAATCTGCGACAGCAAGTGGTTTGTGCGCGACGGGATTGGCAATGGGCCTATATGGATGGATTGGGTTACTTAATCGTGGGGTGAGAGATGTGTTTGACTCACCTCCAGACATTAATTATGCGAACACGACCTTTGAGCAAGCGTTCAGCATCGTCGCCGAGATGATGATGCACACGAGCGATGCCAGCGGCGTAGGTTTGGTCGACGTGGACACGTTCCTAAAGTTCTTGGTGAGTGGGATACCTCGGAGCACTCTGGATCATAACTCACCACAGGGCCAGGAGCATCCTTCGCTAGGATTACGCCGTCTACTGGGCTCCGCCTTCATTGCACTTAAGCCAAGGCGCTTTCAACAATCATTCACGAGCACTCACCTGATGGTATGATCAAATATAAACACCCTCTTCGCCCCCGTATGCTTCTTCAAAATGTCTTCCACCTCCGCATAGTATTTTGTCTGGATCGCTTCTTCATCGACAAAGTCCTTTTCTACGCTCTTGTGAGTAACGAACTGGAAGCCCGTCTTATCGAGTCCGATAGTGTCTTCCTTGCCGCGGATATCATGGATTACAACTTGTTGGACATCTGCGCCAACGTTTGACCTGGGAACTCCCACAGGGGGCTCCCCGATATAGTTGTATGGCAGCTCGTCGTTTATAGGCTTGTAGAAGTTGAGGGTAGTCTGGACATCGTGGGGAGCGAGAACTTCGACAGTCATGTTGATTGGATCTTCAGGAAGGTTGTATTGTGGTTGGCATTCGAGCTGCCCTACGTTTCATTTATACTCTCTATGTTCCGTGCGCGCGTAACTCTGAAGCTATTATAAAACAGTTTGTAAGATAAAGATGAGGTTGTTTCGACGTCTAGCGCAAGTCTGAATGCAAGTGGCGTGCTCTCAATTACGGAAATTGATCACATATGTCGGGGCTTTGTAAAGCTAGCGCTGCAATACGTTCTTACTCACTGAGCTTCGGGAATCGGGAAGGCCAATATTATCAATAATCCGTGTTACTAATCGGCAGTATTCCGAGGATTAGCGAAGATTAGTAAAATTGAATGGTGACCGAGTATCTGTTTGTCTTCTTTTGCCGGCAGGCTCAGCGAGATACTGGTCTAATTCGCGTCAAGATCAAATATCACTCTTGATATTTGATTTTGACGCGAATTTATCGAGCAAATCGCTTGGACAGAACAGCCCAACTACCTGAGCGTACCCTATCACACAAAAAAGCAGTATATTCGCTGACTATGATTGCTGCCAGATAATTAGCGGTATGCATGACGGCTTGCCTCAGGTGGTAGAAAGTGATTACGCTAACACACAGTAATACTTAGAACAACCTGCAGTGGTTGTTTGAGAGTCGCATTACAATAAAAAGTTTCAGCTTCAAGCATAGTACTAGTGTAGAGATAGCCAGCTTCTATTCTTCTCTTCGAATCCCAATCACCTTGGAGCACCACATAAATACCACGACGAAACCCCAAAAAGCATTCACATGTTCGTTCCCCTGTTTCTCCCTCCTCTCCTCTTTCCCCCCGAAGAAATAAGTGTTCATCACTCGGACGATTTCCCTTGCTACACACCACTGCCAGTTGCCACGTGGACACGCTCCTGGTCCTGGAAAGCAATTGAAGTCATGGCAGTTCCTGCGTCAGAATCTACCACGAGCTCAGCGTGATATTGCCGAATGCTAAGGATGAGGCGTGGTCCCAGCACGAACGTTTGCATGACTTCGATGATTGTGAGAACGCCAGAATAAATCCCACTTCCCACGGGAGACAAGTCCTATAGAAATGATGAGTGATGAGACGCAAATGACACAAATTGGCGCACCGCTATGGTTGGAGACAGGAAGCTAATTGTAATGAAAGAAGCAGCAGCATAGCTAGCACATGTGGGACTTCAGCAGAAGCATATAATCACTTGAACTGAATTAGGAGCTCACGCTGCAAAGTAAAACACGTGAGTTTTCATTAATACCGTGATACAGTTCTCGAAGGTCCATCCCGTCGATGTGCGTTGGAGTTCACGGAAGTGTATTACAAAAATTCTGATTGCAAGACACAGTGCGATGGACTCCCATATAGCGCCAAGAATATAACCCACAGCCGGCATAAGTGAGTTGTATCCTGTAGAAGTACACTGATAGGTGCCAGAGATGACGAGCTCCTCTAATATTCGTTCAATAAATCTGATGCGATTTGAGTAATTAGAGCTTACCCCATGACATTTCAGTGCTTTCCCACACGGCGAGCACTATGTTGAAAGCCGTGAATGGCAAGAAGCTGACAATGAGAAAGATGAGAATCTTTGTGGATCGATTATACATGGCATGTAGTCGAGCGATTACGATGACTGCATGATGTTTGAGTCAAGTCAATGTCACCGAGGTACTGCAACTGAGTAGCTCACCGCCCAGCATAGTACTGACGACGACAAACATCCAACATATTGCAAAATTGAGTATAGAACCTGAAAACCCCGCCTACTGATGAGCATTGGGGAGCTTGATACTTAAAATGGACTCACAGCTGTTGCAGTTAGTATGTGGAACCAACAAGCTTGTTGGGCTCACCCCTATGTCAGTTAATTGGGTGGGAATGGCTGGAGTGATGCACGATACTCACTAGATCTGCCAGCGAGATCGACGGGAGAGCTACCACGTGTCAGAGGAAACAAATGCAGTATAGAAGAGACACACTTAGTATGTTGATACTGATCGTAAGATACGGCTGATTAGCCCGGTGCCAATGTTAGCCTTGAAAACATACTTACGCAGAAAGTAATAATCCGACATAGCGCACCTACAACATTTTGAAGTCAGCACAACTCATCGATTGCGCTTATACAACGGACCACGTACACCGAGATATAGGAAAGTCATGAGGGACCATCGTTGCCTCTGCCCAGAATCAATTGTATTATCCGAATGTGTTTCTGATATAAGACTACTCACCCAGACCAGTTCAAGCTATGAAATCATTATTAATACTAGTGAGGCGGCTGCTGTGATGACATCGACCTACCTCTTGTTCGAATGTGAGTACTGGTGATACCATTAATATTGGGACATCAGTAATTCTCTCGATAAGGGACATCTTGCTCACCCCAATCGTATATCACCGAAATAGAGGCTATAACTGTAAAATCACGTCAAAGATAAAGTGAGCGATCACTAACACCATCCGACTTGCTCCCAACATACCTATAAAATAGCTTACAACACGACTCATTTCGATTGCCGGCCACCAACTGGGATCATTCGAGACTTGGGTCATGATTATAGGAATAGTGTATGACTGGCGAATGTGATAGACATGAAACGATGGCGTTCGTGCTAGATATACCACCATCCAGCGCTTTCACGGCAGTATTCTGTGGATGAATTCCTGGCGGCTCGCATAAAAAGATGTCGGTTATCATGGTGAATCTGCAAAGTACAAAGAACTGTCAGATGGGCGGTGTGTCTGAGCACCGCGATGTGGCATATTTCTGTGTAATGTCATGAGGCTCGAGAAGTTCTGCCCATCCTGCCTCGTAATCCTGTGTCAGATCAAAGATCATCAAAACAGCTTGAATGGATAATTCCTAGTATAGTTAGAGCAGTCTGCCAAATCGTAACGTGGCAAACGAGACGCGCTAAACCAACACTAGCCTGAACCCATTGTGCACCGGCAGTCAACGCCAACCATCCTTGCATCAATTCGCAATGCATTTGCACAAGCCAGGTGGTGGTCGCCTCTTATTGACGCAGTTCGTCTTCAGCACAACACATGCTGCAGTGGGGTTGCCTTGGTCAGGCTGCGATCGTGGGACTTGTTGGCCCAGGCCCCAAAGCCAGCGGAGACACATGGCTGAATGATTAATTTTAGATTAACAGCAGTACAACAGTCACAGGACGCACTGCCAGTCTTGTTAACAGTGTGTGAAGTGCCAATGGCAGGCCATTTGCCGGCCAGGAAAGAGAACAATGTTGGCGTGGCCAACCGAATCCTCTGTCTCACCACGATGAAGTTGTGATTGGCTGATTGGCGGGCTGCTAATACCTTACGCTAAATTGGTGTTGTAGTATAGCGTCATCTCTCCGCAGTGTGCATCAGGCTCGGAAAGTTCGTCATTGAACGATCAGTGCCCACCCGCGCCTATCTTCTTCGTCAATCTTGTTGTCCACGTATGCATCTTCTGAAAAATGAATATTTATTCTGTTTTATGAAAATGTGAACGCTAGCATATCCGATACCGCCACCGCAACGATCATGGCGGTGGCGGCTGCCAGGCTAGCCACACATCCACCAGCATGCCTGGCACACCACTGGCACTTCAAACATTGGGACGCAGTGCCGCAGGAAAATGAATGCCCAACCCGCAGGCTGCCCGCAGCATACCTGGTTGGTTGAGAGATGGCGTGTCACATGATTTCACAGGTGGTACATACTAATCAGTTAAATCACGACATTTGTATCTTAGAGCGTCGCGTCCTACACAACACTGCTCCTGGGAAGCAATTGGAGTGGAAGTTTCTGCATCGGAGTTCGTCACGAGCTCAGTGTTATGTGCTCGAATGTTAAGGATGAGGGGTGGTCCCAGCACAGATTTCTGCATTGACTCGACAACTGTGAGAACGCCATAATAAATTGCAATTACAACAGGTGTTAGATCCTATAGAAATAGTGAGGAGTGATCAGATTGAGATATCACAGATTGGCATACCACGATAGTTAGAGACAGGATACCAAGTGTGATGAAAGAAGCAGCAGAGCCAATGGCACATGCAGGACTTCAGCACAAAAGACAATCACAACAAAAACCTATACAACATTTTGAAGTCAGCACAACTCATCGACTGCGCCACGTTATGAAGCGAGCCACGCACACCGAGAAACAGGAAAGACCAACACTGCGGCTTCTACCCCGAATCAATTGTAAATGTATCATCCAATTGCGCTTCTGATGTGGGACTCTACTCACCCAGAATAGTTCAAGCTAAGGAATCATTATCGGTGAGATGTCTGCTCCTGTAATAGCATCAACCTGTTTTCGACCTTACCCCGGGTACTAGGTATGTAGTGAATGGTAAATTTCAAAACATTTGAAACAGAGTGACATCCTTTATGTAAGCCTACACGTGCGGACATCCGACTTCCGCACATAATAGTGTCGGGCTGCAGCTGAACGTTTGAGCTTCAAATCTAGTATTTTAGAATACAAAATGAATACCACGACAAAATGTTCCCTGCAGAGTGACAGACGAATAGTAATCGCTCGGAGCGTTTCCCGTGCTACACACCACTACCAGTTGTCACGTGTCCACGCTCTTGGAAAGCAATTGCAGTCATGGCAATTCCTGCGTCGAAGTCGGCCATGAGCTCAGCGTGATATTCTCGGACGCTAATAATTAGGCGTGGTCCCAGCACAAACATCTGCATCAACTGGATAGTATTGAAAACGCCAAAATAAATTGCAACTCCCGCAGATGATGAGTCCTATAGAAATGATGAGGAGTGGTCAAATGCAGATGAGTCACATATTGGCGCACCTTGACGACTGGGGACAGGATGCCAAGTGTGATGAAAGAAGCAGCAGCGTAGCTGGTACATGTGAACTTCAGCGGAAAAATATAATCACATTCAAACGACGAACTCACGCTGCGAAGTAGAACACGTGAGTTTTCATTAACACCTCCCCAATGGACCTTCTTGTCGGCATGCCTTGAAGTTCACGGAAGTGCATTACAACAACCCTGACTGCAAGACATAGTGCGATGATCTGCCATACAGCGCCGACTATCCAAGCCATGGCCAGTAGAAGTTGGTTGTATCCCTCGTTAGTGCACTCATAGGTGCCATAGAGAACGAGCTCCTCTGGTGTTCGTCCGATGAGTCTAATGCACTATGAGTCTTTCATCCGTAATTCAGGCTCACCCCATGTATCGGTGCTTTGTAGTACAGCAAACACTACGCAGATAACCACGGACGGCAGGAAGCTCACAACGAGAAAGATGAGTATCTTTCTCGATCGCTGATACATGGCATGTAACCGAGCGATCATAATGGCTTGCATTGATGTTTCAGTCAAGTCAATGTCACTGCAACTGAGTAGCTTACCGCACAGCATATTACTAACGACGACAGTCGTCCAGCTTACTGTGACGCTAAGAATAGTGCCTGAAAACGCCAGGTACTGATGAGCATCGGAGGACTCGATACTTAAAACGAACTCACAGCTGTTGCTAGTCATTGCATGGAACCAACAAGGTTGTCGAGAATCTTACTCACCCCTATGTCAGTTAGTTGGATGAGAATTGGCAGGAATCAGTGCAAAATACTCACAACATCGGTCAGCGAGACTGACGGGAGGGCTAACACATGCCGCAGGTCAGAGGCAACGGATTCAATATATAAGGAAGGCATACCGAGTATGTTGATGCTAATTATGATATATGTCTGATTAGCACAGCACCACTTTATGAGCATTGAAAACAAACTTACGCAGAAAATAGGATTCCAAAATAGCGCACCTATGATATCTTGAGGTCAGCACAGCTCATCGACTATAAAACAAGCCACGTACACCGAGATATAGGAAAGTCATTGGGGACCAGCGTCGCCTCTGCCCCGAATCAATTGTATCATCCGGTTGTGCTTCTGATGCGGCACCCTACTCACCCAGACCAATTCAAGCTATAAACCCGTGCTAAGTGAGATGGCTACTCCTGGAATAGTACTAACCCACCTCCTGTCCGAACGTGAGTGCTGGTTGATATTATTGGTTACATCAATAAATCTCCCGGTAAGTACTACCTTGCTCACCCCAATCGTATATTACCGCAGTAGATGATGCAACTGCGAAAGCACGGTCAAAGATAAAGTGAGATATCACTGCCAACATCATCCGACTTGTTTCCCACATACCTATAAAGTAGCTCAAGACACGAGTCGTGTTGATTGTCGGCCACGCGCTGGGATCATTTGAGACTTGGGTCATGTTCAAGGGATTGGTTCGGTGAGTGGTGAGCTTGATAGACGTATTATAATGGCGGTAGATATATATCCATCGCTTTCGCTGCCGAATGCCCGTATGGTGTGGATGAATTTCTGATGACTTTAGTAATGGATATGAGTTGTCACGATGGATTTGGGGTCTAAACACCGCAATTGGGATATTTCTGTCCCATGCTGTCCTCGAGTTTCTTGCTCTATGCACTTGCCATTATTCTATGAGTTCGGCCCATCAGTGAAATCAGGTACATAGTCACCTAGTAAGACATGAATCAATTATCATAGAAAAGCTCGAATAAATATTTTCATTGTCAAGCAGTCTATTTTCATTCCAATGCACCCTGGGTCCTCGCCATCCTTGGCGAAAAATGCAGTAAGGTTAGCGAACTGGTTTCTCAAACTGTGATGCTGACAAAACTCACTAAGCAAACGTTAGACTATCCGGTGTTCCGTTGACGTATGTCTCTGGGCCTACATAGCCAGGCCATATAAAAGGATTTCTTCTTGATAAGCAGTTGACGCGCCAATCGGCCCTGCATCATTTGCAATGAATTCAGGATCAGGTGATGGCCGCACACCCTGGACCTGAAAGTTGAACGTTGAGACGTGACTCTAGCCGCGCCCGGAAGTTCAGTGATTGGCGCTCGATTGATGGGTTGAGTACATCACATCAACACAACACATGCTGTAACGCGATTGCCGCGTGGCTATGGTCGCGAGACCCTACGCGGCTGCGCTTGGTGAGGAGCTCAGAGTGATGGGGGGTACTGTGACATGGTGCATCATGACGCAGACGGGTGAAATTTTAGAAACCTCGAGATTCGAGAACTTCTGGGGGAAAAGTCTTGTTGCGGGTTCTGCAGTTCTAGATGGTCGCTAACGCTGGTCCAGGCGTCAGTTGGTCTACTAAGTTTAAGTCTAGTGGACCAAGGTGGAACCTTGTCCGGGAAATGACAAGGAACACTAAGCAGATCGAGCGAGATAACAGGACGAAACTGTGGATTCTTGGATCTTTGTACTAATGGATATGTGATGGTAGGTAGGAGACCCGAGTCTAATTAGAACGGTACAAGAATCGTTGAATATAAGGGGATGGATCACATGACGCGCGACATCGTAAGCAAGTGGTAAGCAGTCGGCTTACACCCTCTCAGCCTTTGAAACATTGCTTCCGTTCTTCAGATGTGTTCTTCTACGTTTTGCGGGCGCATCGTTGCGTCTTTTCTTCATCAGGTCACGATGCGTATGCGCATCGTTGCGGCTTTTGTTCATCAGTTCACGGTGTCTTCTTCAGTCACTGGTAAGTGTGATGGATCTTGTTTGTTGTTGATATGGACGATGATTGATGGATGAGATTGTTGATATTGATGTAGGACGTCCGTGTCTTCAAGCTCTTTTCCCGGTATCCAGACGTCTGCCTCAGGGCCATATCCCCGCCATCGGACGAGATATTGGCGTCCACGTCCGCGTGTTCTGTTGTCGAGGATACGTTCTATTTCCCACTCCTCTGTCCCTGCTTGTGTCACGATGGGCCCTGGTCTTTGGAGTTCACGAGATGGGAAGAGTTCCGCATCGTTTGGGACGTGACGTTTGAGTTCGGAAGCATGAAAGGTAGGATATACGTTAGTATGTTCTGGTAAGTCAAGAGTATAAGTGGACGACTCAGGGTTCGCAGACACTACGGCGTAGGGTCCATCGAACCGCGGCATAAACTTCGCTACGCGCTTGTTGTCACCGGTCAAATACTCTCGTCGTCTGTGGGCCGTGGAGAGGTATACGAAATCACCGACTTTGAAGCATGGATCTGTACCGCGGTGTGTGTTTGCAGCGTTCGCCTGCGCTACACGAGAGGCTAACAGGGCGTCGTGTGCATCAGCGACATCTGTTTTCAGTGCCATAATGGCGTCCAGCGCGTTGGCGACATCGTTAGGGAAGTCGATTCGTATTTCGTTGACGTGTTCCGGTGTTAGAGGAGGTAGCAGGCGTGGCATTCTTCCGATATGAAGGTGAAAAGGTGCGTAACCGGTCGAAGCATTCTTTGTACACATGATGTTGAATCGTACGCGAGGTAGGGTGTTGACCCAACCCGATTGGTGCCGGTCCACGAAGTAACGAAGTGCTTGATCGACGGTCTTGTTAGTACGTTCACTAGCTCCATCTGTCTGTGGATGATAAGCAGTTGACATTTTTAGTTTTACACCAGTGAGACGATGCAGTGCTTTCCAGAACTTGCTGGTGAATACTTTGTCGCGGTCTGAGATTATACTTAATGGTAGTCCATTTTCACAGTACCAATGGTCGAAGAATAGATTCGCGACCTCTCGCGCATTCATGTTCATCCTGCAAGGAACAAGGCGAACGTCGGCACCGAGTCGGTCGGTTATCGTCATGATGCCGTCGAATCCGCGCTCGGTCGGTAATGGGCCGATGAAATCGATGGCGACGGAATCGCCTCGGTGGTCTGGTACAGGCAGTGGATGTAGTGGGCCCGTTGGCTTTGTCGTTCGACTTTTGTTGCGCGCGCACTCGGGGCAAGCAGGTATGTAGCTTTCTTCCAGATCGCGTCGCATGTTGGGCCAATAATAAGATTCTCTGATCGTTGCGTAGGATTTGTCGATTCCGAAGTGGCCCAACTGGTCGTGTGCGAGCCGGAAGATGGTTTCTCGAAGGTGGGTTACGCGAGGGATGATCAGACGATCATTCAGATATAGTAGGCCATCTCGTCGTTGAAGTCCCGGGAGGGAATCTACCAACCTTTCGAGCTTAACGCACCACGGGTCTGTGGTGTAGCCTTCCTTAATGTCGGTATAGAGTGACTTGTCCGGTGTTATCGACAAAACAAGAGCGATAGCGGGTATGTGTTTTTGCACGTTTTGTGGCATGTTGACTGATTGATTCACGTATGAAGGTAGTTCTTCGTCAGGTGGAAGTCTTGAAAGAGCGTCCGCGACCGTGTTGTCCTCGCCGCGGATATAGTGTATGTCAAAGTCGTACTGTCCAAAAAATTCCTGCCAACGAGCCTGTCGTCGTGACAGCTCGCGTTGAGTCAGGAAGTTCTCCAATGTTCTATGGTCAGTGTATACTGTGAAAGGAGTCCCGAGGAGCTCTATCCTCCACTTTTTAAGTGCGCGCACGATGGCTAATAATTCCTTTTCATGAACAGGGTAATTCAGTTGCGCGCCTCTAAGTTGCATTGAGTCGAATGCAACCGGCCGGGCCGTCTGCGGTGTTGGACCAACGCTTAGCATCGCACCCACTCTCCAGTCACTGGCATCGCAGGTCACGAATATTTTGTTCTCGCCGAGGTTGTCGTGATCGATTGTGGTGAGGCAATCTCGACTTACCACTAGTTGTTTTATAGCGTCGAAGGCACTTTGATGCTCGTCCGTCCACCCTGGCCACTCTTGTTCGCTTGTTTTCGTCGTTAAGGGTGTTAATAGTCGAGTATGGTCGGCGAGGCTGGGGAGGAACTGATCGAGGTACCTTACGAGGCCTAGGAATGACCTTACGTCGCCGGTTGACTTCGGCATGGGCCAATCGAGGATGCGTTTAGCCTTGGAGGCGTCTGCTTCTATCCCCGATGCGGAAATTCTATGTCCTAAGAAATCAATTTCAGTGCAAAATAGAGACGTTTTCTTAGGGGAACAGAACAAGGACGCTTTTCGTAATGCGTCGAGGACGAGTTTGACGTTTTTGGCGTGTTCCGCAACCGTTTGAGACCATATAATGATGTCATCAAGATATGCGTGACAGATCTTTCCAATAAGTCCCCGAAGTGCGATGAACATGCGTCGTTGATGTGTCGCGGGTGCGTTTCGTCCGCCCTGTGGCATGACAGTCCATTCGTGGAGTCCTTTAGGAGTATCTATAGCCGTGTATTTGATATCGTCTGGGTGAATGTGAGTTTGGAAGAACGAGTTTGTCATGTCGATTTTTCCGAATATTTTACCTTTCGCGCAGTCTCGTAAGATTTCGTCGATCCGTGGTAATGGGTGATTATCTGGAACGGTATTAGCATTCAAAGCGCGATAATCATTCACCCAACGTGGGAGAGCCGTTGGGTCTTTTTTTGGAATTAAAAAAGCGGGTGAGACGAAGGAACTAGACGAAGGTCGAAGTTGACCTGCGGCTATGTGTTGATTGAGTAATGTGTCCCATGCTTCTCGATATTTTCTTGGCGTGTTGTAGCGCCTACATTGTATGATGGTGTTCGGATCCTTCAACGTTATTCGATGTACAATATCTGTTGGCAGATGGTCAATGTGTGGTATATCATCGGGAAACCTGTCTTCATATTTCCGGCGCATCTCCTTATCGAGACGCTCGAGGTGTTCCTTATTGGCTTCGATGAACGCCAGTGAATCGATGCGTTTGCGTAGTAAGGCGACGACGTTCGGAGCTTCGGTTACGACGTTGTCATTCTCGAAGCGATTTGCAAGTACTGTTTTGAGTTCTTTAACCACTCGTTTGCGTAGTTGATTCACTTCGCGAACTTCTCTTTTGCGTAGTAGATTGATCTCGCGTGTGGTGGGAGTTTTAGCCTTGATGTGCTCGGTTTGCACTGGGGCGTTTAAGAGATCGTAGTTGGACTCTTTGACAATACAAGTTCGAGTTTCGTGATCTATAACAAGACAATTATGTGATAAGAAGGGTCCTCCGAGGAGGAGCGGAACTGTGAGATGAGGCGCAATGATTGCGCGTATCGTGCGAGAAGTCCAATCATGATTAATGGACGAGGGGGACAAAAGAACGTATTCAGAGAATGAAAAAGGAGAAGAAGACGAGTCCATGAATGCAGAATTTGCTTCTATCTTTGTATGCAGTTTGCGTCTACGCAATCCCAGTCGTTCGACGACGTTTTCGTCAATCAGAACTAAATGTGACCCGTGGTCAATCAATGCGTCGACACGTTCAAAAGAGGTGGAAGAGGGGCCCGTCAAGAGACAAGGCCACATAAGGTGGGCGGTTTCGAAAGGGGCTACGCACATATCATCCTCAGAGTCGGACCCGTCTTCGAGAACTGAAGACGGCATCACAGCTCCCACAGGTCCAACAGCGGCCACGGTCTTTTGTTTTGGTTTTGCTGCGATGGCGTCCGCTTTGGTTAACGTCTTGTAAGAAGAAGCTTCTGGCGCGCCGCTTGTGCAGTCCTTTGATTGATGTGACACGTAGAACCTTCGGCATTTGAAGCACCCTTTATGATTTACCAATAAGGTGCGTTCGGCCTCTGTTAGTGAGCCCAAGCGTGGGGAGGATGAGTTGTAGGTTTTCGGGTAGGTGGAAGAGGGTTTGTTGGAGATGGTGGATGTTACGTTTCGTCTAGACGACCTATGTAATTCTTCGGCGATCTTCTTGTGGGAGGCTAGATCCTCGAGACGTTCGTCGTCGAGGTGCTTCACCTCCTCAATCCAATCCTTAAGAGAAAGGTCGTCAGCGAGTTTCGCTCTGAATACCGGAATGGTAAGCTCGTCGCAGATGTTGGCCTCAAGTTGATTACGGAGCTGAGTCTCGTCGAGGTACGTTGGATTCCCGTAGAGTAGCGCATTTTGGTTTTGCACGTCTAGTGCCCACTCGTAGAATGGGCGAGTACCTTGGCGCGAGCCGAGAACTTTCTTGCGTAGCTTGTTCGCCCAGTGACTTTCTAACCAAGCGTCTCTAAGAGCCTTCATGTAGTTTTGAAACGTGCCCGCGTCGAGGGTGGCTCGCTGTGTCAAATACCAGGTGTGTAGGCGTGGATCTAACATGCCGAATGCTATCATTTTGACTTGGTCAGCTGCCTCCACTGATTTATGTAGGAAGTATGTCTCGCAGGCGTTCTCCCAATCATGGGCGACCTGCGGTGTAATCTCGCCTGCAGTAAGTTTCGGCGGTTTGTTGGGAGCGGATTGTTCCACAGCAGCTGTTTTAGCCATGGTGTGAGAACGGATGATGGATGTATGCTTGTGGTTTGGTTCGGAATCTGACGACGAGTCGCTATATGTCTTCTTGGGAGCGTGGCGTATTTCAGACGTAGCGTTTGAGATGATTGGGGTCAAGGGTGATGATGATGGTTCAGGGTGTGGAGACGGTTCAGGGGGAGATGGTTGTCTTTGTTTCTTTGCACGTTGTCGCGTGGTCAGGGAAGTGGGAACAGTGGGTTTTCTTCTTTTGGAAGACAGTTTGACGGGTCAGGTAGTGGGCGGGTAGCCCGGCGGGTTGAGGGGTAGTCGTTTAGAGAAACAACACGAGTTTCGTTTCTGTTAAAAAAAAAGTGGAACCTTGTCCGGGAAATGACAAGGAACACTAAGCAGATCGAGCGAGATAACAGGACGAAACTGTGGATTCTTGGATCTTTGTACTAATGGATATGTGATGGTAGGTAGGAGACCCGAGTCTAATTAGAACGGTACAAGAATCGTTGAATATAAGGGGATGGATCACATGACGCGCGACATCGTAAGCAAGTGGTAAGCAGTCGGCTTACACAAGGCACCCCACGAGCCAAGACTCCAGCCACTGCAACAAGACCCCGGCACCAGGTATGGCAAGTACCGGTATACTACTGGTAGTACTAGTACATCATGATACGCGAAGTTTCCTATTATGAGAAGCAGAAAACCACAGTGGTCTTGTCGCTGTACGATGCCAGCCTGCAGTATATCCTCTATGAATCCATGTGGCGGCTGGCCATTGAGCAATGGCCTGGCAAGCCAATTCGTAGTTGAACCGAAATTCAAGTGGGAACTCTTCTGTGACTTAAATTGCGCCAATTCTTCAGCTAGCCCACAAGTCTTTCCTTTCCTCATCACTTACCACGGTCCACAACTTGAACTTTTGACATATAGCTTCAGGTAACCCCGTGTGCTTCGCATATGGCTTTCTGGGAAATCATTTGAATTTACATCTGCAGCTCAGGCTGATCTCTATATATTCCCGCCGAACGAATGGCAGACTGTTCTTGTCGCATCCTCACTCTATCGTCTTCGAAGGACGACACCTTGCAGTTTCTGCAAAGCACGTTTGTCGCTGCAGTGCAGTCATTCCTTGCATTGACGAGCCGATACAGGACTGGTACAGGGCGACCTTCCGATAGCAACCGACAATTCGTCTACCATCATCCCTTGGACTATTGCGAACAAGTACTACACTGCTGGTGTGCACTTCGAAGTCCATAAGCTCCCAGATTGGATACCGAACAACCATGAGTTGGAAAGCGTGCCTGCCGTGATATATACATGGAATGCTGGAGAGGTGAGTGCTCGAAGGCTTGGCATCGTTTTTGTATGCGTCTGACTTTTGAGCAGCCATACAGGGAGAATGCCCAGATGATATCACAACGCCTATCACATCATGATTTTGAAGTATCTCTGGCCATTCGACTCCCATCTACTACGGCCGAAGACGAAGGAGCCGAAGACGATGAAATAGACACATTTCTTGGATCACTGGGGTTTGAATTCATCGATGCGCAAAAATCAGCAACATCTTCCGCTCATCATGATCATGGCGGTAAGCGTATCCAGTTCTGAAACGAGGAGATACTCGTCCTGAAGAGTTTCGTCACCTCAGGGGTTGCCCGGGCCATAGATGCCTTGAGCACAATCATGTGGCCGTCCATGATACAAACCTCCTCCAAAGGAAGGGGTCTTGGCCTCTTGGCGACGACTCGTGATACGGGAGAAGACCTCAGCAGCCTCGTGGCTACACACACCCCAGGAGGGCGTGATCGCATGCAACAAGAACTGGAAGAGTTAGAGCGGTGGCTCGACGAAGATCATTCTGATGGTCATTTTGATGCAAGTGAGAAAACCATAAGCAATGATCCGTGGAGTGCCGCAGCCACGACTGGTAGCTTGTCACCCACAGAGGATTCTTCTACCCAGGGCCCCCACAATAACGCCTTTGACGACGATTTTACCGCATTCCTGTCTGCTTCAGCGTCAGTGGTGGATGTTGAAACTCAGTCTGCACAAACATCATCTGAGAGACGAGTACCTCCTCTTCCTTCGTTAAGCTTCAGCTCGACGTTCTCCTTCGACTCTGGTTCCGATAGCTCTGGACGATCGACGCCAGCAAATGATGAGCACGACTCTTCTCGCTTACATGCGGATCTTGGTGTATCTTATAGGTCTTTAGGGTCAGTTTCCGATTTTGGAGACCCAGAGGCAGAGGAATCCCACAAACACGAAGATTCCGGTGACGATTTGCCCTCGAATGCTGAGATTGCTGCCACCTCAGAGCGTATCTTTGGCGCAATACCCCTTGCTTTCTCTCCCACTGAAGGAAATGACACCCGTTCGCTGCAAGAAAATCTTCCCCTGCCGTCCGAAGTCGAAGTCGCTGACCCATTAGAGGCAGACCTCGAGCGTTTCGATCTGCAAAGTATGCTGAGTGCGCTTCAGGGTCTCAAGGAGGAAATTGCGGGGATGCCTGACTCGCAGGAACGTAAGAGGGCAGCTGCTAGAGTAGCTTTAGGTTTGGTTTATGGGCTCGATGGAAATTCTAGTTCAAAGGTACGCGCCAATAGCACGCAATGAATGCCGCTAACTCGAGAGGCAGTAGTGAAGAACTGGATGCACGGCTGGGAGGTTTTCGTGCCCACAACTGTTTTATGCGACTAGTCGCATAGACTCGTCCCGTCCAAACCAGTACCCGTTTTGACACTCCAACTTCAAAGCTTCCTGCCACTCCTCACTGAGCACTCACAGTTAGGTGGCATACCACCACCTTGTATTGCGCTCCACTGGTAGTACGAAAAAACCAAGGCTTGAGCATATTTTCATATGAAACAATTGGAACGAAATTACAAGTTTAAGTGAGTCGGTGAGAAAGACATTTATAGACCAAAGGTGTACATTAGCATCAGACTCTTCTTTCGAAAGCAGTTATACAACATAGCAATATGTACGCGTTTCAACAAGATCAACCAGAAACATGTACTCCTTCGATTTACTCAGCATTCTCTTCGTTTTCTTCCTCGTCTGCATCCCCAGTCTCGTCCCGAACACCTCCGGACACGAAGCTCATAATACCAGCCATATCAAGCTTTTCCACTACGTCTTCCGCAACAGTAACGTCCATACTACCCAGCACTTTGTTGACCTCCTCCAGAGTCCCAACCTTGAGCGCCGCCTTGAGGTCATCGGGGAAGCTCTCGAAAACATCCCACCGCATCTGCAATGCTTCGCGAACTTGTTCGACTTCCAGGTCCTCCGTCCCTGGACCCTCGAGTCGCAAGTCCTCAGGCGGAGGACCATCAGGCACGTTGAACGAAATGGATGCAGATGGGTTCTCGGGCACAAGTTGTATCTGCTCCTTCTGCGTATCAGAAGTCTCCGTTGCTGCTGCTTTTGCACGCGTCTTGAGGTGAGAATATGTGCCTTCGACGTCCTTGACGAAGACAGAGACAGCGCGCTGGTCGCCTGTGATCATCCTATGAAATGGTCAAATTAGCATCTGTACATTGGCTTATGCAGGAATCAGGCACTTGCTTCTGGAAAAATAGCCGGACGCCATCTTTGCCTAGCTTCTCGCAGTATTGCAGAAGTAAGCTTTGATGCACGCATTGCTTTGCGTATTCGAACCGGCTCTTTGACTCTGCACGGAAAGCCGCAACGAGTAAAGCGTCGGATGCACCGGGAACAACGACGTCGCGATTTGCTTGGATAAAGGTGAAAGATTTTTCGTAATCCCATAACGATAAACGGGAGAATCGTTCAAGAGAAGGTGTGAGTTCTGGTAGCTCCTCCTCAGTTTCATCTTCCTCCTCGGTGTGTGGAGAAGACTTCGGAGCCGATGGAGGTGGTGCTTTAGAACTCGAGGCAGCAGGGTTGAGCACCTCGAACTCAGTGGTTTTGGCTGTCGTAGTCTTTGTTGGCGCGTCGATTTTAGCATTCTTTACGGGTGGAGGTGGAGGTTTCGCGGGAGTATACTATCGGGAGTGTCATGAATACCATCAATGAAGGATAATGGAATACTGTTCTCACCTTGCTCTCGAATCCTTCGTGGATATCTTCACTTGTGATGTGCTTCCTTTGTTCATTCTCCTCCTCAACAAGATCCTTCTCCAGATTCTTTGTGTGATCTGCAAGTTGTTTGATGTGCTTATCGAGACCACTGATTACGGCAGCCTCCTGCTCATCTGCAGGAAGGCTCTTGGCGCCATCCCAAACCTGCAGAAGCAAAGACAACATCATTGCGTCGTAGGTCGGTTGATCTTTGGCATTCGTCGGCGGCGCCTCTGGAGATGGCTGTGTTTGCAATTTCTCTACCAACTGTTGGAAGAACTTCAACCCGCCGTCTGCGCTGCCCAATGTAGCGCGGGCACTGTGAAGACGGGGGGAAAGGACGCCATTGCATGCGATCTCTGCACGGAGGGCTGTTATCTTGAGTTTGCGAGTTTCGCGCTTCTCATGAATGTCGCGTTGCTTCCATCTGATGAGAGAACGCTTGTCAACGTTCGGGTGGCCTTCGATATCGGAATCGTCAGAGAGCTCGAGCTGATCCCACTTGGAGTAGTTAAGCGGCATTACGAGTAGAACTAGTACTGGTCAAAAGGAAGATGAAGAGTCAGGTTGGAGTCCGAGTCAGGACTTGGTGATACAGCAAGGTTGGCAACTTGAGGGTCCACGAATGTTCTCGAAGAACAACAGCGTCTCAGATCAATACAGCTTGTATATCATCGGCGCTTGCCAGCAGTTGCAGATAATATTACTGAAGTATCAGGCTAGATTTGATGTGCTATCATAGGGCATGTACACAAGTGTAAATTTCGAGATTCGCTGCAGCGGAATCTGCTATTGTCTACATCAAAGGCCACCTTCGAGATTTTTCTTGTAAAAAGGATTCAGAGCTGGAAGGTTCTAAGAACAAGGCCAACGAGGGCGCTTATTGTCAAAAACACCGATATGTACCACTCGAGTACTCGAAGTGAGCCCTGACAGAACACCAGGGTAGGAATTAGTTTTGTCTACCTGTTTTGCGAAATCACCCTACGGAGGGGTGCACCGATATTGGTGATGCGTTGGGAACCAGTTCTTCGTTCTGTCCCTGACCCATCCAGGCAGAAAAGCTTCTCATGCAATCTAAGGATAATGTTGCATCATACTCCTGAGCTCCGAGTCTGGAATCCTGCTCTCAAACTCAATTGCGCATGGCGGGACAATGGAGGTCGCCTCGTTCAGGAATCCCATGACATCCAACGGATTCGTAGGATATCATATAGAGTGAGTTGGAAGGCTCATATAATAAGGAGCGAGTTGATGAACACAAAACTGTGTTGGTCAGAGTGAGTTCGAAAAACGATGTGCATGCAAGAGTAGCTTTACCTATTCACGACATGTTCATGTTCAGCGGGGCATACGCCAAAGTCACCGCAATACATCCAAAGAATGAATATGTAACTGAAAGGCGGTGCTTACCGCCGAACAAATCCATAAACGAAGAATTTTAAATCGTCTCTCTTGGTCGTCGATCCGGCGCTGAGGCTTGGACGCGTAGGGCTCCGGGTAGATGTCTGGATCTTAAGAGATCGACCTAAGGCAGTGACCGTTAGATCCTTGGTATCTTGAGGCACGATGCTTACCAATGGTTGCTGAACAACGTGGTCCCAGCTGGAATGCAATAGTTTTCCTGATGGGCCAGTTCATCATTCGAAAAGCTGTTAAGGGTCACTTGCCCATATCACGTCGTGGATTGTTCGGTGAGCCAATGCTGCAGAGCCAATGTTTTAAATTTCAGAGACAAAACCAAAAGGAAGATACCCACTACCGTTAGGCAAGGGTGGTCTGAATCTCAAAGCCTCAGAGATGAATGCTTGCATGTGCCTCTGTGCCTTCAATCCGCCTGTCGGCGATAGGACGCAGCCAGCATTCCAAAGTCAATAAGTCGAACGCGAAAGTTGATTGGCGATGCGGCAGGAAATGCCCCCCGAAATCTCCAAGTGGGAGGGGAAGGTCGCTCTCTGATCTGGGACCATAAGCCCATCCTTGGGAGAAAGACCGCGATGTTTATGGGGGACCGTATTGGACAAAAACATACGACTTTGAAAATGTATAATGGTTTTGGCTAAGGATTCAACTTTACATCAATCACTGTGAATCCCCGTGAGCGAGGTCTTATCCTGAAGTGGCAATGTGGAAGACTAAGTCAAGACCAAAGCGCGACAAACAAATTCATCTTCACTTTTGGCTACGAAGTCCCGTTTTAGCTTATTCACAGGTTCACCTTGATTTTCTTCTTGACATTGCTTGGCAGCGACTGGCATTACGCCGTTGATCAACGTGAGTGAGTCTTCTTATGTGTCTTTATCTATGCTGCTGACATTCAGGCTAGCTAGTATACTCTGAGATGAACCGGAGCAATGTTGACCACTCGGCGGAAATCATGTTTTTTTTGAAGACAGCCTCGAATTCCACTTCCTGAACCCACTCATGTACCTGTGTCTTCACCTGGCTATAGGTCGTTGACAATTCTCGCAAGGACATGTTGATTGTTTTACGAGCACGCACTGAATGTCATCTATTCAGATCTTCCAGGGCTCCAGCCATTAATTGAGCGCTTGCCAAGTCCTCGCGGGTCCTCTTTTCAGTTACCATTGTGTCATCTCCTCTCCGCAAGTCTTGACCTTGTCTTGCTTTTCAGGGGCGCTCAACCGCCACAGCTCTATTCAAAACGTCGTTCGAGACAATATGAAGGCCGTACGTACGCGTGAAGAATCCCTTCATGACCTTCAACGGCGCCGGTGGTGTACTGCAGCGTCCTTAGAGAGCATCAAGAAAAAGCTCACCCGGATGAATCATACTAAGGTGTTCGTGGACCATTTCATGCAAGGACATGCGAGATTTGGATGCAAAATTGCGCACGAACAATCGACGATCGCGGTTTTTAAACGTAAATGCACAAAAAACTGGCTGACACTTAAGTTTAGAGGTCTTGCAGAGTACTGTGAAAAGGGCATGGTATGCTCTGTACGCCGTGCTAATTATGAAGAAATGCTACGTTGGGTTCGAGGTACGTCGTGTGCGATCTTATTGTTCAGGTGAAGCTTTAAATACTCGTGCCGCTAGTCAAATGCTCGTATTTGTAATACGTGTCA
Source organism: Suillus clintonianus (assembly GCF_016758775.1). Lineage (NCBI taxonomy): Eukaryota > Fungi > Basidiomycota > Agaricomycetes > Boletales > Suillaceae > Suillus > Suillus clintonianus. The sequence continues at coordinate 127,489 of NW_024539289.1, read as the reverse complement.
TGCTAGTATATAATTTCATGGCATTAAAACTGCAGGCAGGTCATTTATGTCAGCTGGATAGCTTCAAAGATTGAGCGTCGGTCGTCAAATTGTCGACATCTCTAAGGGACACTATGTTGCCGGTCGTGCAGATTCGTTCAAATTGGGCATTCAGAAGATACTCACCATGTTCTCTCAAGATCTACTAATCCGCACTGATAGCACTGCTCGTCATCTCGAGACGGTCTTCCTCTTTACAAAAAACGGACGGGCTTCGTAATCCCCTGGACGTACGTTTCCTTTATCTGTTTGCTTCATGTACAATTGACTCGACGGTCCGCTTGCAGTTCCCCGCTATAGCGTCCCTACCTCATTCACATATAAATCTCCATGAGGACGTAAGTAGGGATTGCCATATTCACATATTTGACTTATATTTCATTTTCTAGTCCCGGCCCCCACCAGTACCGCCCACTACCCAATCCTGGTGGCCCATTCGGACAGGTCGGGCATCACCGGCTATTGTCGAGGTCCCTCCTGTTTGCTGGATCTCACGCATCCGTTTACAGCGGAATGCTTCAGCCGATGCTCCCGCCAAAGACAATGAATGGATTCGTGACGAAGACTATGTTTCTCCTCCAAATCCCGATTCACAACGACCACCCGCAGCAGGGCAGATCAATACTGGAGAGCACGGAAGCGGTCGGTTGTGTTTTTTTTTCTTTTAGACTGACTTTTCAAATGGTACTATGATGAGCTCGTCCCGGACGAACGATCTCCCTTTGCTCACTACGCCTTGTTCAAATTGCAAAGTGTATTTTTACAGAAAGTAGGGCGTATCTTCAGTTGCTGGTTATTTAGCTTGGCGGTACCATGATGAGTGATGAGTCAGTCGTGGACGATGATCCTCCCCCCTTGCTAATTAAGTGCGACGGGTGCAAAATCTCTCAGTGATGAAGTTTTTTCGTGCTGGTCCAGCCACTGCAGAAAATGCAAAGTGAGGATAGAACAGTATGGCGCTGATCCAAGTTGTCTACCAACCTTGCGTCCTCCAGATATAAAAAGGTCCAGCCAGAGAACATGCTTCGAAGGTACTTGCATCAAATTATCTATGTGTCGTCTCTCAATTGTGGTGGTCGCTCAGGTTCTCGTCACCCATCTTGGCATGGAGGAATCCTCTGTGTCGAACACTCATTTCGCTGCGCCCCCAGGCAAGCGGCATCACCGACTTGTGAGCGAAGGGCAATATTCACCCGTTGGCCAATTCCGGTGTAAGCAGTGCGAATAGTTTGGATTGGTATCACATGTATTTGCGGCGGGTGCCACTGCCAGCGTTAGCGTCCATTGACTCAGTAACGTGCAAAGTCGAGTGCGTAATCAAAGCGGAAGACAAAAGCAAAAGAAGTCTGATCAAACCAAAAACAGAGTGGTACCTTCCAAAACTAATATCCAGATACGTAAAAACGTGTTTAACTTGTCCTTGGACATGGCCCACGGTGGTCTTGCGTTAAGGTTCCTGCATTTGGTTTTCTTTGTAAGTTGTTGACTGCGCCTAGGTTAGAGTCATACACCGTTATTCACTGTGATTCATCATTCTTACTCACAATCAGGTCACAAATTAATTTTGTCCAGTAGTGGCCCCCAAAGATGTTATGTAAAACCTCTTGAGCTTCTGGGAAGCGGAGTTTGTAAAACAACTTGAACACCGCTGACTTCTAACGAATTAGATATTGCGACTGATTGCGAGTACATACCCCCAGTACCACCCCAGCCTGGTGACCTCGCTGACTTGCATATTTTGCCATAGAACAACCAGGATGTCGAACGATCGTGCTTCTCTCACTCGCCATCTCGTTGGGTATGATCACAAGTCACCATACACTTTATAGGTCCAGCAAATATGCAAAAACAATACCCGTAGAAGCTACAAGTACAAGGTACGTGAATCCGCAAGATCATGATCAAGTTAGGTATATACTACAACTAAGTATCAGGGATTCCTCGAATTCCGAGATGCAGTCTAATTCTCTCCCACCTTTTCTACGTTCGAGTGGATGAGCGACAGGTCGTTCTACTGCGCAGAGAATGAGGACCGTCGAAATTATGAAGGTGGTTGTGGAGCCAAATTCCAATCCCCCCCATGACCTGTATGGTGGATCTCTTCCTGAGGATAGCCATGATACTCTGGCATCGAGCTCGTTGCCAATGTGTCTGGCATTTGGCTACTGTTCATTATCCACGGTGCAATAGTGTTTGTCCAAGTCTCGTTGGGGATGACAAGAGGTTCTAAGAATACACTGTGAGGACCTGTCGCCGACGACCCAAAGATGCGTACCATAAAACATGTGAGATCCTTGGTCAACTTCATTGGGCGCTGCTGACGAGGGCTCCAAGAGTGGGAGTGACTCATGCCTGGAATTTGCCCCATTTTCTCTAGACAACTGCCGCAGCAGTTCTGCAGCTGTGAAGGGGATGAGCAAGCATGCAAGCAAATAGTATTTCAGAACAAATTTGTAAACCTTTCTTCAAGGTTTCGCGCCTGGTCCGGGGAGCTTCTCCTGTCACTGAACCAATAACTTCGCGGAGTTCCTGGAACCCGTCACCCTGTTTGACTCGGTACTGCCTCTGCGATGCGATTTTACTTTGCTTCGCAGGTTGCTGGTAGCCTTGCGCACCCTGGTAGAGCTGCATATTTGCAATCGCACAATATTGAGTCTATAGCTCGAGTTAGAAGCCTACCTTTATAGCATCCTCGACCCTCCCGTGGCGCGCGACAACTTTGATGTAGGAGCGCTTAAACGGGATGTCCCACAGGGACGATGGCAGAGAATGGATAAGGCAAAGGGCAGAGTCACGGGTGATAAGAGACCAAAGGTTCCCGCGGGGTCTAGGTAGAGAACACGCTCTCATATTCACATTCTTCTCATCTCCTTCACAATTACCAAATCTCCTCAATACCCTATATATGCCTAGACTGGTTTCCAGCCCATCCAATGAAGCAAACCATCGATAACTAACGGCAAACCGGCGATAGACGGGCTGGTCACCTTAAACTAGATATAGAGGAAAGGGTCAAACTTTGTTGGCAGGGGCCTTGCTAACGTTTACTATGGGTTACGCTCTATTCGTGACGGTCCACTATTTCGTGATGTCTGCAGCACTCAGTTTTAAAATAACGCAGAGGGCCGCTCTATTCGCGATGGTCCACTATTCGGTGATTTTGTCTGCAATACTCAATTTTGAAATAACGCAGAGGGCCGCTCAATTCGTGATGGTCCACTATTTCGTGATTTTGTCTGCAGCACTCAATTTTAAAATAACGCACAGGGCCGCTCGCGGCAGAGCCTGCTACGGTTCGCTTCCTGCAATCATTATCGGTCTTGATTTTGCTATCGCAATTGTACTCGATTCAAATGTGTGTTACGAATACATCAAGGAAGGGCATCCCCACTGCGAAATCGATTCTGACATTGGTGATGACCTTGGAAGTCATGAAAAGAAATTTCAATCCCGGATGTACAAGCAGTCAGCGAAATTGTTTTTTAATCAAGTTGCGCCATCACCAACACGAGATTACCTCGAGTTGTTCGAGAATCTGCGGGTACCGTTTCCAATACCGCGGGGTTGCTGCCTGAAGGATGTGCGCAATAAATGTTGTCTCCTGCAAGGGAGATATCCTCGCTTGGGCAGCATTAGATGAACTCACTTGGGTAGCTACACGTGAACCCCCTCTGGGCAATTGAAACAACTTCTTCGTCTATAACAGGTACTAAAGAAATTGTGTGCTCTATAAAAATCAAAGAATGACTCGTATACGTACCTTCAGGCTGGACGATCCAACTGTGACCAGCAGAAAGGTGCGCGACATCCATGTCGGAAGGTCATCGTAATCGGTCGATTCGAGTCTCGTATCGTCAATACAGATAATAGTATTTGGCAGCAAATGGAAGACAGCATTAGATGAACCCGCTTGGGCAACTGAAACTTCTTCGTCCGTAACAACAAACGAAGAAATTTTGTTATCTATGAAAAATCAGAGAACGACTCATTTGAAGAAAAATCGAGTTCGCGTACCTTCAGAGGAAGGTCGTCGGAATCGGGAGCCATCGAATTTTGCATGAACAAATGCGAGCCAATCACAGCCAAGCTCGACATCGCATCCGTTGAGATAGGCAGAACGAAACGTCTGTCGGGAATGATACCATCCATCAACGTTCAACGGTCAGCACACGCACAGGACCAGAAGTGGTCTCCACAGCGACCCCGTGGTGATCAGTGAGAGATCGCGGCACATTCCAATTGTATAAAAAGGACAACGAAACGGTCGATTCAAGTCTCGTATCGTCGACACGATACAGTACTACCTGACATGCGACGGTACACTTACCATAAACCAAAAAAACCTCGTAAAGGATGACAATCATTCTTCGCGGTCTTTCATTATTTTCCGTCTTCGAATAAACCAAACGAGGAGACGGACCGTAAGGGAAGCACTGACGCGTTGGAAAAGCAGTGTTCTTCTGTGCAACGCGGAAATTGCATTGTTGACATCAGTCCATCGAGATCGGGTTCAAGCCTCGTGGCCATTCCTGGTGCGGACACCTTGCAACTAACGGCATATTCCGAATACCGCTCTTTTTTTTGATAAGATATGAGGTTAATCATGTGATGTCACTACCAGGAAGCAGCATATTCACCGATCACGGTGAGAGGATTATCGGCGGGGCCCGGACTGACCTCCATTGACGAGGGAAAGCACTCATGAGCGTCAGTGTCACATAGACTGACGAGAATAGAAGGACTGACCTGCATGGTGCTTCGTCTTGCTCCTACAGTGTCATTCACACTGGCGGTTAGTTACTACGTTCGGCAAGGATTCATCGCGTGGGCCGCGTTGGCGGTTTCAACTGTGCACAATAGTTCCGAAGCTGCTGAAGTTCGCAGTTGAGTCCGTAGAACGTCAACATCAACACGGAGTTTAAGTGAATCGTGGACTGCAACATGCTCTAGTAGTTAGTAAGGGCGTTCATACATCACATTACTTCCCTGCTTTAATCATATGACATGGAAGATAAGTGCTTGTTTTTATGGATCTGAGTGTGGAACTGGCCAAGAACATTGGTAAACCGCAGGTGATGCTGAGGGTCGCGGTAAATTTTGAGTCTGCATGAATATCTACAAGTGTGGGAGCTGATGTGATCGTTACCCACGAGAACACGCGGTGCCGGTTGTTTAGTCGCACGACGACCGTGACGTCTATCGTTGACCAGTGTGTTGCACGCGGTGGTGAGTGACAGCAAACAATAAAATTGACCACCTCGTGTTGAACTAGCTAGGCCTGGACCGTAAACGAATAGCGTATACAAACAGTTTGAGACGCCTTAATTGCACCATGCGTATACTTCCTTTCTTGCAGCTGGGCTTTGCTGCTCAGGTGCCATTATATTCCAGTTCCATTTCATCAGCTTCTGCTCCGCAAATTCCTCAGATGGCTACAGACTTTACCCTCAGCGAAGGCGCAAATGCACTCTCCCCGCAAGATATGCTCACCCTTCCTCGGCCTGGTGCTCCCTTGCCAAACGACATCGGCGATCTTGCTATCGTACCAATCAGCACCTACTCTTTCCAAGATCGCAAGTACGCTCCCCCTTTTTTCTTGTTCCTATAGTCGTAACACTGTCTGGCCATTAGGTCACACAAGTCACTCTCCATCGTCGCTCTCGGCGATGGCGATATCTATGACATTCCTTTGCCCGACGGTGGTGATGCCTTCTGGCTTGATTCTCGCACCATCGCACACGTCGTGACAAAAGATGACACACAGAGTCTCTATACCATTCCCATCACCACTTCACCTCTCACCTCCGACACCTCCTCCCTCGTAGGATCCTTCCCCATCACCACCGCAAGCGCTTTCCGTTACAGTCCTAGCGCTCAGCGTCTCGTGTTCTCCGCATACGTGCATCCTGATGGCCTCGTCGAGACCGTAAAAGAGCAGGACACGGCATATGAGAATCGGGGCAATACTGCCCTGGTGTATGATCAGACATTTGAACGCCAATGGGATACGTGGGTCGGTCCCAAGAGCAAGGCTCTCATTGGGGTCAGTTTGGCGAAAACAGGTACAAAGTGGGTGCTGGGGGAAGCCTACGTGAACGCGCTGAAGGGGACGGGACTCGTGAGTGCTTGATCCAGCTCTTTGGGCTGGTGACGAAATTGAATTGAACTAGTCTTCCCCCGTGGAACCATTTGGTGAGGCGGATGACTATGATATTTCCCAAACACATATCATCTTCACTGCAAAGGATCCACAACTCCCCAAGGCCATGCACACCAGGCAAAATGTGCGTGCACTACCTCTTTTGACCCTTCTATACTAACACGCCAGATAGATTTACCTTGTTGCACATGACGGAACAAACCTCAGGCAACTCACCTCGGGCATCCAAGGTGCGACGCATTCCCCCGTCTTCAGCCCCTCTGGCGATAAAGTCGCGTGGCTGGAACTTCCTCTTGATGGGCATGAGAGTGATCGGTGGGTTATGCAGTCTATCCGTGTGCTATTTTGACTTGAATTCACGCATGTACCTCTCACCCGCTCACACACTCGCTTCCGCTCCGCTTCTTCTTCTTACGTTGTCGACGTCACGTGTACAGCGCTAGAGTGGTGATCTACGACCTCAACAAGGATGTCCAGTTCACCATCACGGAGGACTGGGATCGTTCCCCTGATTCTATCATCGTGAGTCTTATCCAGTTGTTGTGATTCTCTATAATTCCTTCACGCGTTATACACCTTCTTTACATACTTCTGTTGTCGTACTAGCCAACTAATCCAATCCTAGTTTTCCCCTTCCTCTGCCCTCATTTACGCCACAACGGGCGATCATGCCCGCGTCAAGGTCTTCGCCCTGGCAATTCCGCCAACACCTCCCTCTAACACCACATACACCACTCAACCCACAGCGCTCACCTCCAGCGGTTCTATATCTGGCTTCACGCCGATCCCAGGCGGCAGGGCCACCTTTGCGCTTTCGAGCCTGACCTCCCCGAACGAAGTGTATGAGCTTAGTGGGCTTGATGTCACCGAGCAGGATCTCTTAGCAGGAAGAAAGGCAGATGTAGAGGCGACGATTCTTAAACGCCTTACTTCATTTGCTACCGCAGGGCTCCAGGGCAAAGATCTTTCCCCGGGGAAGGATTTCTGGTTCAAAGGTACGGCAAAGGGGCAGGACACGCACGGTTATGTGATTACTCCACCTGGATTCCAACGTGGGGTCAATGGGAAGTGGCCTGCTGTGATGTTGATCCATGGGGGCCCGGAGAGCGCATGGTTTGATCAGTGGTCGACGCGGTGGAATCCAAATGGTACACATTTTTTTCTTTCGTTGGGTTACACGGGGTGGGCTAATGTTGTGCTACGTCTGCTATAGTCTTTGCGAGCCAGGGATATGTGGTCATTGCTATCAATCCAACGGGATCAACTTCATTCGGACAGAGTGTGTGATACTCTCTTCTCTTGTCTGCTCTTGTGCTGACGCAGTATCGTAGACTTCACAGATGGTATCAATAAAGAATGGGGAGGTCGCCCGATCCAGGACTTATTGATGGGGTGGAAGTATATCCTTCAAGAATACCCAGAGGTGAGGTTCTGCGCCACGTCTTCCTCACTCAACGCATCCTGACGTCAGCTCCTTCGCGTAGATTGACCAAAGTCGCACGGTAGCTGCTGGTGCAAGCTATGGCGGGTATGCGATCAAGTGCGTGTTCTCTTCCTCTTGTCCTTAACATCATCTTGCATCCTGATTTGCGCTCTTCATAGCTGGATTCAAGGCAACCCTGAGCTCGGATTTGGGTTCAAGGCATTAGTCTGCCACGATGGTGTGCGTATTCCTCACTCGAGCTACATGAAAGAGCGAAAGGAAAGGTACTGACCATCGGCATGAAACAGGTATTCGACACAACTTACAATGGCTATGCCACTGATGAACTGTTCTTTGTGCGTCTCCCATACCTACTATTCAACCCTGATCACTAAAAGCACCGCAGTTCAACCACGAATGGGGAGGACGCCCATGGGAACCCGCCGCATTCGAAGCATCGCGGAAATACAGCCCCGCGTACACCGTTGCCAAGTGGTCCACCCCGCAGCTGACGATACATAGCAGCAAGGATTACAGGCTTCCTGAGGGAGATGGCATTGCGGCTTTCCATGCGTTGCAGCAGTGCGTTTTTCTTTTCTTTTCGTTTGGTGGTTCTTACTGATCGACACGCATATAGGCTGGGCGTCCCGAGCCGCCTTCTGATCTTCCCCGACGAAAACCATTGGGTGTTAAATGCTGGGAATAGGTGCGTATGCAGTTCCACTCACTGGACATGAGCTGATGCTTTGACTGGGACAGTTTGAAATGGCACCACGAGGTGTTTAGGTGGTTTAATCAGTTCGTCAGGCATAAGAGTGCTTGAGGGGCCCTTTTTTGAAAATCGGAAGAACTGAAGGATATGTTTCAATATGTTTTGGAGACGAATCGGGGCAAAATGTTTGTAAGATATAACTATATTTGGGTAACGTGCAAAAATGAATTGTTTGATCTGTCACCCGTGCATTACAAATGATTGGTATCTTCATCATGTTGTAGGTACGGTTAGAAGACTAGCGAGAAGGAGTTCACGGGTGATTCCAGCAAGAATCAAAGCAAGACCAAGAAGGGACCGAATGCGAAGACTGGGTCGAAAGTAAGCAAAGCCAAGGGCACGAACGCGAACGACAACGACAACGACAACGAAAAGGCATGCCCCCTCAACCTCTCCACCGCTTTCACCAGCGCGCGCTGCCTTGTCAAACCGCTCCTAACCTGGCGCGCAGTGTGCTCGCAACCCTCGTCAACGCACGCTTTGCGTCGGAATTTGGCCAATTCTTCAAATCAAAGTACAAGGGCGCGTACTCGAGGAGCCTGCCAGAACGTTAATGTACAAATCCGCGTCAGTATGCACAACTACAGTGCTAAGACATACACACCATTCTGGTCGGACATCCGTGACGGTCCGTAAGTACGGTCTGGTCGTGAGCACGAACTCATTAAAAATCACCCACTCCGGCTGTGTATCCAGTCTGCACGATGGATGCAGCATCACGGCCTACCACGAAAAAAAACTATCAGCACGCCGACCACAACCCAAAGCCAAGATAATACACCTGATCATCCTTCAAGGTCACATAATTCCCCTTCCCTCCCACCTTATGTGCAACTTGCATGAAATAGCCACAACACAACGCCTGTCGTATTGCCAAAGACATCTCCCTCTGATCTTGCATGCTTACGAGCTCCACCTCAAACCGCTCCATCATCCATTTCAGCTGCTCGCGCACCTTTTCTGCTTCCAACAACGCACTAGCGGAGACGTAGTTTGTCCATGTCCAGGTTTTGTCGTGTTGGTCTGGGGGGTAGTTGTGAATGATAATGTGTATGTAGGAAGAGGAGACTTACTTTGAATGTACTTGTTGTACACGTTCAGAAGCATTAGGTGGTCGCCACCGGGGACGGTAAGCAGCGCCTTTGCAGCATCCGCCTCTTGTCGCTTGTTACTCGGCCGTAGCCATACATTTGGTACTGCAAGGGCGTCAGATGGGAACAAACCTCAAGGCTGAGTGTGCACCTGACAACATCGCAGTGATCGTCAAGATCTCGTTGCTACATTTGAATTCTGGACTGACGATCAGCATCTTTGAGAGCTGACATGCGTCAGAACCGTCAGAACCAAACCCGCCACCAGAACAATCGCCTACCTGCGGATCCAGAGGAAATTGGGCCATGAGACTCCCAAGCGACGTGAGGGTTCCATCATAATCCAACGCCGCAAGATAATTCAATAGCTCCAGTGCCCTCATCAACGACTCCGGCGCTGGCGCATCCAAATAATCAAACATGACAAGATCCTACAGACATCAGCCCGGCCCAAAAGACATCCCCTGCATTACGCTCACCTTAATCCCTGCCTTGACAAGTATTAGCACCGTGCTCGCTAAATTGCTCCTCAAAATTTCTGGCCGCGTCTCCTCCTCGAGCTCCGACATGAAGTCCTCCTCCGTGTATAATCTGTAGCATTTGCCTGGCCTCGTTCGCCCTGCACGGCCCGCACGCTGTTGTGCCGACGCCTTAGATATCGGGCTGACGAGTAAGTTCTCTACGCGGATGCGCGGGTTGTATACTTTCTGCTTGGAAAACCCCGGGTCAACGACATACACAATCCCATCGATCGTCAGCGACGACTCCGCGATATTCGTGCTCACGATGACCTTGCGTCCCGGGGGGCCGTTTGAACTGCCTGCTTCGGGCGGCGGTTCGAAGATGCGTTGCTGTTGTTGAGGCGGTAGCCAGGAGTACAACGGGATGCACACGACAGGGCCTACGGACTCGGAGTCGAATTTGATGAAGTCGTCCACAGCGAGCTTGATGCTACGGCACACGTCCTCGATTTCCTCTTCACCAGTCAGAAATACCAAGATATCACCTGGTTCATCTGTACAATGGATAGTGAGCACGGTGCGGATGGCAGCCTCGACATAGTCCGGCTCCGGCTCCTGGGTGTAGAACACCTCGACGGGGTGGGTACGGCCAGGGACCTTAAAAAGCGGGGCAAGGGCGTCATCCGAACCAGCGAAGTATTTCTGGAACTTAAGGGCGTTGAGAGTGGCGGACATGATGATGAGCTTGAGGTCTGGGCGACGGCGAGCGAGGGTTTTTAGAACACCCATGAGCATGTCAGTAGCGAGTGTGCGTTCGTGGGCGTCGTCGATGATGATAGTGGAGTAGCGGTTGAGATCGGGGTCGTTCATGGCTTCGCGGAGGAGTATTCCGTCGGTCATGTATTTGAGAAAGGTTGTGCCGGGCTCAGTCATGTCTTCGAAACGTATCGAGTAACCGACCTGTTTACCAAGTTGGACTAGGAGATGAAGTGAGCTCAGAATGTGGTCAGAACGAGGAGCAAAACAAACAGACCATCCATCTCATCCGCGACACGCTCCGCCACAGACATGGTGGCGACTCTGCGGGTCTGGGTGCATGCCACAATCTTGTTCGTGGTATGAGGAAGATCTGAGTAGGCGACGAACTGGGGTATTCTATCAGTGACGAAAAGAGTCTATAAGCGACTGTTTGGAATTGACAAGGAAGATTATTCGTCAGGGGGGTGACAACTTACTGCGTGGTCTTGCCTGAGCCAGTCTCGCCGACCATGATGATAATTTGGTGTTTGTTGAACTGTGAACGTCAGTCTAGGTGAATGGAGTGAGATGGAGGGGGGCTTACTATCTCGTAGAACTCGGCCATATGTGTAAACACGGGGAGTTTTTTGCGGGCTTCAAGGATCTTTTTGTATTGCGCAGTACGGGGCTGCTTTGTGAACGGGTTTGTATCGTGTTCCTAAGGGAATCCACGAGTCGCTCAGCCTCGACGTAGCTTTGCTATTGAGAGGACATACCAATGCCAGGCGCACTTGGTCTGCGGTGACCTCTCGGGCAGGATAACCAAAAATGGACTCTCTCTCGGCACTGGCACCATTGAGAGTGCTTGAAGCAGCTCGCGCTCGATCTGCGGCGATCTCTCGGAGAACAACAGAAAAGAGAGGCTCCCTAGTGCTTGAAGTAGCTTGCTTGGTGGGATGTCGATTGGCGAGATCATCATGTGGGTTCTCTTTCGGTGTCTCAGTCTTTTGGCGGGCAGGGGAAGTTGGAACCTCGACGTCGTCAGTACTCCTGGCCCTTTCAAAGGACATCTCAGGGTGATCATCAAATCCGTTTATGAATCATTTACCGTGTTATGCGGTACCACAGTCTCCTCATCAGTTGCATCATCATAAGAGGTCTGTCTCGTTGTGGGCGCAGCTGTACTTTGGGAGACGAGTGAGGGCCAATGTAATGTGATGGGCATTCATGTATTGGTATCTTGTAAGCGCTTTGGATTTGGTGGCATCGTAATCATACAAAACGAGATATACACTCGCACGAGCATAGTAGATAGCGATAATTGATATGGAGATTCCGTGGCTAGAAGAACAGAGGCTGTGTTGCAAAGAATAAAAAGCATAAGTCACGTGGATATTACAAACGTTAGACGCAGGCAATCTGCACCAGGGGCTTTCCCCCACGCGCACTCTTCGCAGGAGGCTTCTTACCGCTCGCTATTGCAGTCGTGCTTGGAATCAGCTTCCTCTTTTTCGCCGAAATCTCCCCAAGGAGGCTGCTGTAGATTGGAGTGACGGCAATGCCGATCGTGACTTCATGACGAGCCTATAGACATACGTGTAGCGGCCGTGTGTCATGCGTGGGTTGACACTACACACAGTAGCATAGTGGACAATGAGCGCTTGAGCTGCCAGTTTGCCTCGCGACAGCCAGTTTATCAGAAGTGTTCGTCTCAACTAGGGAATATGAATGCCCAAAGATGCATCACGCACAGAGAAGTGACTTACCGACAAGAGCCAACCAAACTCGTTCATTGATGACTGCCTGCATCACGTCCTTGTCGTTCGCAAACATGGTAGGGTCGACTTGGCTCCAGCCCAACCGAGGTCCTGGCGTAGTATTGAATATTGTTGTTGATGGCTACCCATAGTGCAAGTCCAATGGTGTTGTTATCGCGATCGATGAACCAAGCGGCAAGATTGCTTGTCAGTCAGAATATGCTAGTTCAAGTTAGTGCAGCCCTAGCCAGTACCTGCAAATAGTACTTGTCATGATGCAAGGCTTCGTGAGCGATGAAATTTAACCTCAGCTGGTCTCTGCCGGACTTGCCGATGAGCCCCAGACTCTGGCCCCAGAGTCCGTCCCAGACTTTGACCCCAGAGTGTCCAATTCCCTGACTTTCTGGCTCGAGGGTTTTGAAAATCGGTTGAACTGAAGGATATGTTTTGGAGACGAATCGGGGCATTTGTAAGATATTAACTATATTAGGGTAACGTGCAAAAATGAATTGTTTGATCGGTCACCTGTGCATATCTTTGCAAGACTAGGCCTATATACAATGCAAGTACAAATGATTGGTATCTTCATCATGTTGGAGGTACGGTTAGAAGACTAGCGAGAAGCAGTTCATGGGCGATTCCAGCAAGAATCAAAGCAAGACCAAGAAGGGACCGAATGCGAAGACTGGGTCGAAAGTAAGCAAAGCCAAGTGCACTGTGCACGAACGCGAACGACAACGACAACGAAAAGATATGCCCCCTCAACCTCTCCACCACTTTCACCAGCGTCGCGCTGCCTTGTCAAACCGCCCCTAACCCTGACCGCGCGCGTTTGTTCGCAACCCTCACCAACGCACGCTTTGTGTCGCAGTTTGGCCAATTCTTCAAATCAAAGTACAAGTGCGCGTACTCGAGGAGCCTGTCAGAACGTTATTGTACAAATCCGCGTCAGTATGCACAACTACAGTGCTAAGACGTACGTACCACTCTGGTCGGACATCCGTGACGGTCCGTATGTACGGTCTCGTCGTGAGCACAAACTCATTGAAAATCACCCACTCCGGTTGTGTCACGGTATCAATACTGCACGACGGATGCAGCACCACGGCCTACCACGAAAAAACAGCTATCAGCACGCCAACCACAACCCAAAACCAAGATAATACACCTGATTATCCTTCAAAGTCACATAATTCCCCCTCCCTCCCACCTTGTGTGCAACTTGCATGAAATAGCCACAACACAACGCCTGCCGTATTGCCAAAGACATCTTCCTCTGATCTTGCATGCTTACGAGCTCCACCTCATACCGCTCCATCATCCACTTCAGCTGCTCGCGCACCTTTTCTGCTTCCAACAACGCACTAGAGGAGACGTAGTTCGTCCATGTCCAGGTTTTGTCGTGTTGGTCTGGGGGGTAGTTGTGAGTGATCATGTGTATGTAGGAAGAGGAGGCTTACTTTGAATGTACTTGTTGTACACGTTCAGAAGCATTAGGTGGTCGCCACCGGGAACGGTAAGCAGCGCCTTTGCAGCATCCGCCTCTTTTCGCTTGTTACTCGGCCGTAGCCATACATTTGGTACTGCAAGGGCGTCAGATGGGAACAAACCTCAAGGCTGAGTGTGCACACCTGACAACATCGCAGTGATCGTCAAGATCTCGTCGCTACATTTGAATTCTGGACTGACGATCAGCAGCTTTGCGAGCTGACATGCGTCAGAACCATCAGAACCAAACCCGCCACCAGAACAATCGCCTACCTGCGGATCCAGAGGAAATTGAGCCATGAGACTCCCAAGCGACGTGAGGGTTCCATCATCATCCAACGCCGCAAGGTAATTCAATATCTCTAGTGCCCTCATCAACGACTCCGGCGCTGGCGCATCCAAATAATCAAACGTGACAAGATCCTACACAGACATCAGCCCAGCTCAAAAGACATCACCCCCTACATTACGCCCACCTTAACTCCTGCCTTGACAAGCATTAGCACCGTGCTCACTAAATTGCTCTTCAAGATTTCTGGCCGCGTCTCCTCCTCGAGCTGCGACATGAAGAACTCCTCCGTGTATAATCTGTAGCATTTGCCTGGCCTCGTTCGTCCGGCACGGCCCGCACGCTGTTGTGCCGACGCCTTAGATATCCGGCTAACGAGTAAGCTCTCTACGCGGGTGCGCGGGTTGTACGCTTTCTGCTTGGAAAACCCCGGGTCAACGACATACACAATCCCATCGATCGTCAGCGACGACTCCGCGATATTCGTGCTCACGATGACCTTGCGGCCCGGGGGGCCGTTTGAGCTGCCTGCTTCGGGCGGCGGTTCGAAGATGCGTTGCTGTTGTTGAGGCGGTAGCCAGGAGTACAACGGGATGCACACGACAGGGCCTACGGACTCTGAGTCGATTTTGATGAAGTTGTCCACAGATAACTTGATGCTACGGCACACCTTCTCGATTTCCTCTTCACCGGTCAGAAATACCAAGATATCACCTGGTTCCTCTGTACAATGGATAGTGAGCACAGTGCGGATGGCGGCCTTGACATAGTCCGGCTCCGGCTCCTGGGCGTAGAACACCTCGACGGGGTGGATACGGCCAGGGACCTTAAAAAGCGGGGCAAGGGCGTCATCCGAACCAGCGAAGTATTTCTGGAACTTAAGGGCATCGAGAGTGGCGGACATGATGATGAGTTTGAGGTCTGGGCGACGGCGAGCGAGGGACTTTAGAACACCCATGAGGATGTCAGTAGCGAGTGTACGTTCGTGGGCGTCGTCGATGATGATAGTGGAGTAGCGGTTGAGATCGGGGTCGTTCATGGCTTCGCGGAGGAGTATTCCGTCGGTCATGTATTTGAGAAAGGTTGTGCCGGGCTCGGTCATGTCTTCGAAACGTATCGAGTAACCGACTTGTTTACCAAGTTGGACTAGGAGATGAAGTGAGCTCAGAATGTGGTCAGAACGAGGAGCAAAACAAACAGACCGTCCATCTCATCCGCGACGCGCTCCGCCACAGACATGGTGGCGACTCTGCGAGTCTGGGTGCATGCCACAATCTTGTTCGTGGTATGCGGAAGATCTGAGTAGGCGACGAACTGGGGTATTCTAGCAGGGACGAAAAGAGTCTATAAGCGATTGTTCGGAATTGACAAGAAAGAATATTCGTCAGGGGGGTGACAACTTACTGCGTGGTCTTGCCTGAGCCAGTCTCGCCGACCATGATGATAATTTGGTGTTTGTTGAACTGTGAACGTCAGTCTGTGTGAATGAAGTGAGATAGAGCGGGGCTTACTATCTCGTAGAACTCGGCCATATGTGTAAACACGGGGAGTTTTTTGCGGTCTTCAAGGATCTTTTTATACTGCGCAGTACGGGGCTGCTTTGTGAACGGGTTTATATCGTGTTCCTAAGGGAATCCACGAGTCGCTCAGCCTCGATGTAGCTTTGCTATTGAGAGAACATACCAATGCCAGGCGCACTTGGTCCGCAGTGGCCTCTCGGGCAGGATAACCGAAAATAGGCTCTCTCTCGGCACTGGCACCATTGAGAGCAGCTCGCGCTCGATCTGCGGCGATCTCTCGGAGAACAACAGCAAAGAGAGGCTCCCTAGTGCTTGAAGTAGCTTGCTCGGTGGAATGTCGATTGGCGAGATCATCTTGTGGGTTCTCGTTCGGTGTCTCAGTCGATTGGCGGGCAGGAGAAGTTGGAACCTCGACGTCGTCAGTACTCCTGGTCCTTTCAAAGGACATCTCAGGGTTATCATCAAATCCGTTTATGAATCATTTACCGTGTTATGAGGTACCACAGTCTCCCCATCAGTTGCATCATCATGATAGGTCTGTCTTGTTGTGGGCGCAGCTGTACTTTGGGAGACGAGTGAGGGCCAATGTAATGTGATGGTGGAAACTATCTCATCCAGGGATTCATGGGCATTTATGTATTGGTATCTTGTAAGCGCCTTGGATTTGGTGGCATCGTAATCATACAAAACGAGATATACACTCGCACGAGCATAGTAGATAGCGATAATTGATATGGAGATTCCGTGGCTAGAAGAACAGGTGTTGCAAAGAATAAAAAGCACAAGTCACGTGGATATCACAAACGTTAGAGGGCAATTAGAGGGGCTTTCACCCACGCGCACTTTTCGCAGGAGGCTTCTTACCGCTCGCTATTGCAGTCGTGCTTGGAATCAGCTTCCTCTTTTTCGCCGGCGCGTGCGAGACGGCCTTCATACCGCTCGTTAATGCGACTCGAATGCGCTTGGTGCCGTAAACTTCGCGACGGTTTTCCTAGCGAGCGCTGGCGTCAGCATGCTGAGCCAAATTCTCGTAATAGAGGGAATGTACCTCGGCGCCAAGCGTCAGCTCGTCGTCTTCCTCTTCTGAAGAATCAACTTCGTCTCCGATAGTCGCATCACTACCTGACTTGGACTGCTCCGCCATCTTATCTTCTTCATCCTCGATCTCAACATACTGCCGCTTAGTGCTCACTTTGCGGACGGGACGGGACGAGGTAGGTTTGTTGGTAGCAGGATTGGATGGTGGTTTGTTGCCAGTCCCGGTGAGTGTGAGTTTACTAGGTTTTGCTGTGGATTTCGACGGTGCTGGTGCCGATGTAGGCTTGTTGTGCAGTGGTATGGATTTGCTGGTGGCTGATACAACCTTGTCATGGCCCTGTCCAGTTTTGTTAGGGACACTGGTAGGTTTGCTGGGCTTCGGTATAGGTTTACTTGAGAAGGTTGAAGTTGGTCTACTAGGTCCTGGTACTCTTGATGCTGAACCCGAGCTTGATGATGATGCAGAAGAAGTTGAAGCAGACGGTGCTTCATCAGACATGGTGTTCTCCACACTCTCCTCCTTTACGGGCACCTCGATCACAGCTTGGACGCGTCGGATTAGGTACTGCTTTGACTTATCTCCGGAGGCCCTGCGGTTCGCAGAAATGGGAGTGGGCAGTTGTTGTGTGGATATAGGTTTGGATGCTCTGGATGTCGATGCGGATATGGATTCGTCAGGAAGTTCGGAGGTATAGGGAGGAAAACGAGGGCGCGTAGATGCGGATGGGTCGCTAAGGCTTGTGCTTGCGGTTGCATTGGGGTGACGGAGCATTGTCGTGAATGGGGTGATGGACGCGTGTGTTTGGACAGTATGCTGTTGCGTGGATGTCAGATTCAAAATTCGAGAAATGAGAGTGGATCGTACAGAATGCTGTTCTTCAATGAGCTCATTCACACGCGTTGCGAGCTTATAGCGCTCTTGCTCAACGCGTAGGAACTGCTCCTTCCAGCTGGTGGCTTCCTGTCGCGACGTGTCTTCGAGACGGAGACACTGTTGTTTCCACTGCTCGGACTCATAGCGAAGCTGAGCGATCGTATCTGCCTGGTGTTTTATCTGCGCGCAAATTTCAGTACTTCTACGTCATCAAAGCAATGGGCGTACAGTCAACTCGGCTTGCTCGACCTGTGTCAGGGGGGAAGGTTACATATGGTAAATGTACAGGGACCGAGTGGGAGACATACAGCAGATTGTCGGGCATTAGCCTCTTGCCTCCATGCCTGCTCATCAAGCCTAAGCTCATGGAGAGCTTTAATGGCTTCATCCCGTTCACGACGCGCTTCCCGTGCTTCAGCACTTGCTTGTGTGACTTCTAGACGTGTTTGGTCTTGTATGCTCGTGAACTATGCAAGGTCAATGAATCTCGAAGAGCATTGAGGACGTTAAACTTACTGCGATGTTTACTGCCTTATTCAGAGATGCGAGTGCGTCCGTAAGTATGACGGACGGTGGGGAGTTTGTTGCCATCTTGTTGCCAATCTGGTGAGAGAGCAAGACGCGCTTTCGGCAGTTCCCGATTCAGAAAGCGTCGTTCAACACGTGCCAGTGCCACTTGCAAGTGTGCCGTGACACTGAAGACACCACAACGTCAAGAAACCACTGGCGGCCAACGGTTTTTCAACTATTTATGTAGCCTGCAATGCCACGCAGAGACTGCCACCTGTTGTCTTTGTGTTTCCTACAAGTGCCTGTCCCTGAGCACAATTGTGTCATTCCGACGACCATCCTCCTTTCGCCAGGTCTATATTCGCAATATCCACATCCTTGCTACTACTAGCTATAGCATGTGGGCTACTGGTCCAGTAGCACAGTCCACTCTTTCAACCACCCATATTTTGGGTACACACCTCAGCACATCGCATCTAAATTAGTTCAGTATACACTTCTCTTTTTCCTCGTCTTTTTTAGTTCATTGTCTGTTGGGCGCCCTCAGGTGCCTAGATCACTCCACTCGCAGAAGAACATGGTGAGTTGCGGTGTAATCTCTAGCCATTTGAAACTTATTTGCGCAGCACCACGAGGAGGGGCCGGAACTTGAAACAGGCCGTCACCCAAAACGTCTGGTGACATTCCCGGAACGCTACATACATTTTTGGTGTGTACTACGCATGTCACTCATCGCTCAGTGACTGGGTGGGTCATTGACCGCCGCACATATTGTCCACTATAACTGTCATATGATGTTTTGCCTCTGCTTCTTCCAAAGATGCGTCATAGCCATCCTTATTTGAGTGCCACGTGCACCGAAATCAAATGTCGCCAGTGTCGCATATGCATAGTTGAACTGGATTTGCGAGTGACTGAAAAATCAGTGCGCACCCTAAACTACTATGAGGGTGGTTAATGCCAGTTTGGTGGCCCTGACGTGTGGGACATAAGTTGGTAATTATTTCATCATCGTCCCCTATTCAATGATCCTTTCTATGTCAGATGACAGTCCTCAAAATTCTTCCCTCTACAGTCAAAACGGAGGTACCATTCCCTTCAAGCATCTGGGGGTGTTATGGTATCTTGATTGCTGTTGACTCGTTCATTGGTCATGTCTTGGTTCCGTTGCACCCGCGCCAGTCACCATTGCGCACCCGCACCTGTACGATGAAGGGAATGGGAATACTACGTTTGGCCATCGACACTACTTTCAGTCAGGGGTGTACTCAATATCTCGGTGGCAAACAAGAGAGGTCAAGCAAATATCGGTGACCTGCTGCCAACCACCTGTCCAAGTGGAGCTTGCTCTAGTATCTAACGCTTCGCCTCGACATATAAAGTAAGTAAAAATTCTTGAAATCCTACATCTCAAGTCACTGCACAATATTTGCATCACAACAGCTCTTTCAAGATGAAGTTTACGCTCGTCGTTGCTCTTCTCTCTGTCATCACCCCCCTAGCGTTCGCATTCCCAATACTCGGGTATGTTACATACGACTTTGTGTATAGCAACGCTAGTGCGTCCCTCGCCACCGTCTCTTGTTCTAACGGTGCGAACGGTCTTTTGACCAGGGGGTATACCACCTTCGGCTCTATCCCTTCATTCCCAAACATCGGAGCTATCCCAGGTGCCACCTGGAATTCTGACTTGTGCGGCACCTGCTGGAGTGTCAAGTACACAGCCCCCGACGGTGTTCAAACTACCATCTTCATCACCGCTATCGATGCAGCTACTACATACAATTTCTCCCCGCGGACGTTCTATGAGTTGACTGGCCTCGGGTACGGTAAAGTTGCTGCCGGAGTCACTCGTGTCCCTGCCAGCAACTGTGGGATGTAGTGGCAGGTATGTCCATCCTTTAAATTCTGCGAGGCTTGAACTCTGATTTAACGCGAGTGTAGGCTATCCTGCTGGGAGTGCTGGGAACGGTTGTCATTATCGAACAAGGTTCTTTTTATTCGTTGATTTATGGGCGGGGCGAGGCAGCTTGTATGTTGTGGTTTGTTGAATGTTTTTGGGTGCTCGACGGACACCTTTGTTACGTATGTTCATTGTGGTTTCCTTTGAAAGCATGTTCAGTTCTCACCGTGTATTATAAACCAGACAGTAGTTTGTAAATTCTTGGCTGAGGCTTATAGTGGTTCGCAACAATATTGTGGAATATCCAAAATTGGCCAGGCAAGGAGCTGAATCCAGTGCTCGAGCTTACTACCAGAATTCGAAGTTGAGGACACCGAACCACAAAATATTACTACAAGGCTACGATTTTCTCAGCCACGCTTAACGTGGAGACAGAGACTATATTGATAACACTGTGTAGTTGGAGGTCTTGAATCTTGATATGAGTTTCGTCCGTTGGGGGGTTTGGTCCAGGCGTTCGGCTTTAGCCGAATGTCGTGGATGCCTCAACCGTTGTTCAACCGGTCTTTGCTCGATGCCTTAACTGCGCATTTCAGTTTTTTTTCGCGATTTGCGTAACTCTCGACATATTCCTGGCAGATATCTTATATTAGGACCGCTTCTTACTGGTTCTCGATATTGAGATAGCGTCAGGACACGCAACGTCACAATATTGATGGCACTGAAAGTCTTCTCCGACCAAGTACGTGACTAGAGTCACTAGATCGACAGCGACAACCAGGTGAAGCCTTAAATGTACAAGACGTCAGATCTTCAGAATTCGGCGCGCTAGACTCAAGCGTTTGATTCTAGATACTCGGAAAGTGAGTGTGTATACCAATTGTGTCTCTGAATTTTTCCGATTTTCATGTACTCTCCTCCTTTCACCAGGTCTACCATATTATCCACATCCTTGCTGGTATGCGGCCTTCTGCAGCAGCATAATTCACTTTCCTCCCAGGTACACATCCTTTATGTACATACGTCAACGCATCATACCTTCATTAGTTCATTCACCTTGTATTCACGTCTCTTTCTCCTCATCCTTTTTGGTTCATTTCCTGCTGGACGCTCCAGGTTCCTATGTCGCAAGGGAAAATAGTCGCGGTAGAATCTCAAGCCGTTTGGAGCTTTTTTGCGCAGCACCACGAGGAGAGGCCGGAACTTGAAACGGGCCGTCACCCAAAGTGTCTGGTGACATTCCTCGAACGATACAGCATTACATTTTCAGATGGGTATGCACATATAGTTTCTTCTGTTGATCCCGATCATCGTCGCACTAAGATATGTTTCTATGATAGAAAATGTATACGGAGCGCAGTCAGTGTTAACTGTTATATGGTGTTTTTACCTCTGCTTCAAGATGCATCATGACCATCTTTATTTGAGTACCACCTCCGGTCGTAGTCTTTCGTCACGCGGAGCATAACTAATTCATATTAGGAGGAATAACTCCTTAGGGAGAGAATGTAGCTGACCTGAATTTGCGGGTGACTTTGAGAATCAACGCACACCCCAAACTATTGTGACGGTGGTCTATGCCAGTTTGGCGGCTCCAACATGTGAATATTGAACTTGGAAATAGGTAAGCACTTCCTCCATCATGGTCCGCTGTTCACTGAACCTTTCTTTATCAGATGTTCTCTTTGCAATCAAGACGGAAAGTATCTTTCCCTTCGAAAGCCGGAGTTTCTATTCCATCTTGACATCTGCTGTTGACCTTTCTCTTGGTTTTGTTGCACCCGCGCAGGCCACTTTTGCACACACCGCCTTTGGCCTGATTGGAATGAGAATGCCATGTTTGGCCACATACGCTCCTTTCAGCTCAGGTGTGTACTCAATAACTCGGTGGCAATCAAGGGAGGTCATGCAGATGTCACCGACCTGCTGCCGTTCACCTGCACATATGTATTGAGTAGGTCTCGCTCTGTGGTCTAACGTGTTGCCTCGACATATAAAAGTGAGTAAAAAATCTTGAAATTCTGCATCTCAAGCCTCTGCACAATATTGACATCAAACAGCTCTTTCGAAATGAAGTTTACACTTGTTACTCTTCTCTCTGCCCTAGTCCTCCCGGCGTTCGCAGTACCCGGGTATGTCACATACGACCCTGTGTATAGCAACGCTGGAACGTCCCTCACTACCGTCTCATGTTCTGACGGCGCGAACGGTCTTTTGACCAAGGGGTATACCACTTTCGGTTCTATCCCTTCATTCCCCAACATCGGAGCTATCCCAGGTGCTACCTGGAACTCCCCGTTGTGCGGCACCTGCTGGCGCATCAAGTACACCGCGCCCGGCGGCGGCACTACCACCATCTTTATGACCGCTGTCGATGCAGCTACTACGTACAATGTCTCCCCGCTGACGTTCTATGAGTTGACTGGCCTCGGGTATGGTAAATTTGCTGTCGAAGCCACCCAGGTAGCTGCCAGTTACTGTGGCATGTAGTGGCAGGTATGTCCATCCTTTATGTTCTGCGAGACTCGAGCTCTGATTCAGCGTGGGTCTAGGCTATTATGCTGGAGGGTTTTGATGTACTCGGAACGGTTGTTAGTATTGAATAAGGCTCTTGAGTCTTTGGTTCATGGGCGGGGCGGGGCAGCTTGTATGTTGTGGTTTGTTAAATGTTTACGTTCATCATTGTGGTTTCCTTTGGAAGCATGTTCAGCTCGCACCGTGTATTACAAACCAGATGGTAGTTTGTAAACTTCTTGGCTGGGGCTTATGGTGGTTCGGGCTCCGGTGCGTTTGGCTTAGCGGTACGAGCTATACTTCCTAGCGATGCTTGCCGCCTCGGCAAAATATTCCAGACATCGTAGTGGTTATTATTGCCTGATCAAAAAAATGTGGCGCGAGCTTGAGCCCTTGACTCAAGCGCTGCGCGACAAAGCTTCGGAACAAAAAATTCTGGCTGATACTAGTACGAGGATTGTGGTGCAATACGGTCTGGACTCAGCTGTCGCACATATTGTCCTCGCCACAATATTGTGGAATATCCAAAATTGGCCAGGCAAGGAGCTGAATCCAGTGCTCGAGCTTACTACCAGAATTCGAAGTTGAGGACGCCGAACCACAAAATAATACTACGAGGCTACTATTTCTTCAGCCACGCTTAATATGGAGACAGAGACTATATTGGTAACGCTGTGTAGTTGGAGGTCTTGAATCTTGATATGAGTTTCGTCCGTTGGGGGGTTTGATCCAGACGTTCGGCTTTAGCCGAATGTCGTGGATGCCTCAACCGTTGTTCAACCGATCTTTGCTCGATGCCTTGACTGCGCATTCCAGTTTCTCGCGATTTGCGACGGGCGTAGCTCTCGTCATATTCCTGACAGATATAGGTCCGTTTCTTTGCGTGTCTTCACGCCTTCACACTTGGCATTGAGATAGCGTCAAGACACGCAAAGTCATGATATTCATGGCACTGAAAGTCTTCTCCGACCAAGTACGTGACTAGATCGACAGAGACAACCAGGTGAAGCCTTAAATGTACAAGACGCCACATCCCCAGAACTCGACGCACCAAACTCAAGCATTTGATTCGAAAGTGAGTGTGTATACCAATTGTGTCTCTGAATCTTTCCGATTTTCATGAACTCTCCTCCTTCCGCCGGGTCTATCATATTATCCATGTCCTTACTGGTATGCTGCCTACCCCAGCAGCACAATTCACTTTCCTCCCAAGTACACATCTTTTATGTACATACGTCAACGCATCACACCTTCATTAGTTCATTCACCTTGTATTCACGTCTCTTTCTCCTCATCCTTTTTAATTCATTTCCTGCTGGACGCCTCAAGTTCCTATGTCGCAAGGGAAAATAGTCGCGGTAGAATCTCTAGCCGCTTGGAGCTTATTTGCGCAGCACCACGAGGAGAGGCCGGAACTTGAAACGGGCCGTCACCCAAAGTGTCTGGTGACATTCCTCGAACGCTACAGTGTAACATTTCCAGATGGGTGTGTTTCTTCTGTTGATCCCGATCATCGTCGCACTAAGATATGTTTCTATGGTAGAAAATATGTATGGAGCTCAGTCAGTGATAACTGTCAAATGGTGTTTTTGCCTCTGCTTCAAGCTGCGTCATGACCATCTTTATTTGAGTACCACCTCCGGTCGCTAGTCTTTCGTCACGCGGAGCATAACTAATTCTTATTAGGAGGAATGACTCCTATATAGCCCACCTGAATTTGCGGGTGACTTTGAGAATCAGCGCACACCCTAAACTGTTGTGACGGTGGTCCATGCTAGTTTGGTGGCCCCAACATGTGAATATTTGAACTTGGAAATAGGTAAGTACTTCCTCCATCATGGTCCGCTGTTCACTGAACCTTTCCTTGTCAGATGTTCTCTTTGCAATTAAGACGGAAAGTATCTTTCCCTTCGAAAGTCGGAGTTTCTGTTGACCTTTCTCTTGGTTTTGTTGCACCCGCGCAGGCCACTTTTGCACACACCGCCTCTGCCCTGATTGGAATGAGGATACCATGTTTAGCCACCTACGCTCCTTTCAGCTCAGATGTGTACTCAATGACTCGGTGGCAATCAAGGGAGGTCATATGTCGTTGTCGACCTGCTGCTGTCCACCTGCCCATGTGTATTGAGTAGGTCTCGCTCTGTGGTCTAACGTGTCGCCTCGACATATAAAAGTGAGTAAAAAATCTTGAAATTCTGCATCTCAAGTCGTTGCACAATATTCACATCAATCAGCTTTTACACAATGAAGTTCACACTCGTTGTTGCTCTTCTCTCTGCCTTAGCCCTCCCGGCGTTCGCAGTACCCGGGTTTGCCACATACGACCCTGTGTATAGCAATGCTGGAACGTCCCTCTCCACTGTCTCATGTTCTAACGGCGCGAACGGTCTTTTGACCAAGGGGTATACCACCTTCGGCTCTATCCCTTCATTCCCCAACATCGGAGCTATCCCAGGTGCTACCTGGAACTCCCCGTTGTGCGGCACCTGCTGGAGTGTCAAGTACACCGCGCCCGGCGGCGGCTTTACCACCATCTTTATGACCGCTGTCGATGCAGCTATCACGTACAATGTCTCCCCGCTGACGTTCAGCAAGTTGACAAACTGCACTGGCTTCGACACCGGCAAAGTTGCTGTCGATGTCACCCAGGTCGCTGCCAGTAACTGTGGCATGTAGGAGGTATGCTCATCCTTTATGTTCTGCGAGACTCGAGCTCTGAATCAGCGTGGGTCTAGGATATTATGCTGGAGGGTTTTGGTGCTCGGAACGGTTGTTAGTATCGAATAAGGCTCTTGAGTCTTTGGTTCATGGGTGGGGCAGCTTGTATGTTGTGGCTTGTACGTTGTTGTCTGTTATTCAGAAAGTATGCGCTATGCAATGTTTTTGGGAAAGTCGATGCTCGACGGACAGCTCCGTATGGTATAAACCAAATAGTAAACTTAACGGAGCCCAACTTGGTTGGGGCCTACGCTAGCTCTGCATTTGGCTTGACAGTACTTACGAACTTGCCGCCTTGGCACACCGTCTCCATAGTGGTTATTTGTTATAAAAATGTGACGCAAGTCCTTGAATTCAACGCGACGAAGCTGTGGAACAAAAAGTCTTTCTGTCTAGACTCCAGGCTGGCAGCAGCTCGCGAACATCTTGCCATCGCGACATTGACCTGAATATCCAAATTTGGCATCCAGGCCGGAAGGAGCTAACCCAGCGATCCAATAGGAAATACTTCTTCAAGTTGCACAGTCACCTCTGCGTGGATGCCCGACTCGGATGAGCGCACCACTAGACCTCTCAGCAGGCTCTAATCGCAATCCCACCGATCCATCGACCTGGCAGGTGTCACCTATATCGATCTGTAGCGCTGCCACACTGCCAATATTCAAGATTGGTGTTTGAGCCTGTTTGAGCTCTGCTGGTACCCTCGTCGTCTTCGCATTCAATGACAAGCATGTCACCTCTGGGCGACTCTCGGATGGACGAACCCATCACTATATTTGTATTCCACCACTCTGGCTGGCTGAACTGCTCCATCTTCCCTATGGATGGGTCAGTATGGCAGGCACGCTGGTCACTGTCTGAAATAAAAATTTAGCCATCGGTCCTCCCTACAGATTTCGCATCATATGTTATCTCCATCCGTCCCACTTAAATTGGAAAACTGGACTGTTGCCTCTCACACTTGGATATACCACTTGTTATGGTTCCCCTATGCACTAAATCGAAGGAACTCAGTCGTTCATATTCGTGGTTGATTTCTGGAGAGCCCAACATTTTGTCAAAGCACAACATAGTGCGCATCGCGTCAAGACTGTGGTCGTAGAACTGCTTATTTCTGCGTGTGCTATCGTTGCTCATAACGCACACATTTTGCGTTCGTTCCTTTTGACCTTCGGGGAGCGGTAGGCCAGTTATGCTGGCAGTATTACGCACAGACTCAGGCACGGAAAAGTCCCGGAGGCTTCGGAAGCTAGGCCCAGCTAGGGCGTCGGCTGGCAGTGGCTCACTCGCCGCCAATGGGAACTTAGGGTAGGATCGGACCCTTGAATTCCGTGCTCGTCGGCCGATGCAATGTGCTTGACTTTTGTGGGGGCGGTATATGGCCAGTTTTCTTGGTGTCTATCTGAACGTAGGAAGAAGTAAGAATTTCTTTCATCATCGTCCGTCGTTCACTGAGCCGTTGTATCGTCAGAATTTCCGACACTGTTCCAGGAGACTTCTTTCATGGATGATATCTACTTCCCTGCAAGGTTTCGGAGATCATTTTTCACCTTGACATTTGCAGCTGACTTATCTCTTGGCGTTATCTTGTTTCCGCTGCACTCGCGCCGGCCCTCCTTGCACAAGTGGCTTTCCGCTGGCCCGGGAATAAGAATACTGAATTTGGTCATGTGCTACTTTCAGCTCAGACATATACTTATGTCTCGATCGCAGTCAAGGGAGGTCGAAGTAAGAAATAAAAATGTCGAATGCGGGTCGCCTGAGCCCCTACCCATGTGCACCAGTGGGGCCTGCTCTGGCGTCTGCTACTCCACCTTGCCGTATAAAAGTGAGCAGAAAATCTCGGAATTCTGTTATCTCCAAGTTGCTGCACAATATTCACATCAAACAGCTCTTACACAATGAAGTTCACACTCATCGTTTCTCTTCTCTCTGCCCTCACCCTCCCGGCATTCGCAATACCCGCGGATGTCACATGGGATGGTACGTACAGCAACCCTGACGCATCCCTCAATATCGTCTCCTGCTCTGACGGCAAGAATGGTCTGTTGGCCAAGGGTTACACCACCTTCAGCTCCCTCCCCTCATTCCCCAACATCGGAGGTATGCCAGGTACGATCTGGAACTCCACCTTATGTGGTTCCTGCTGGAGCCTCAAGTACACCACGCCCAGTGGCAACCAGACTACTGTCTACGTCACCGCCGTTGATAATGCTTTCACGTACAACATCTCACCGCAGGCATTCGATGAGTTGACTGAAGGGACTGGGTTCGAGATCGGTAAAGTTAGAGCCAGAGCCCTTCGGGTTCCTGATGCCAGGTGCGGCATGTAGAGGCAGGTGTGTTCTCCTTGATGTTCAGCATGACTTGCGCACTGACTCAATGTCGAGTCTCGTAGAAGGTCCTAGGAATTTTTGAGCATCGAACAATATCTGGAGCGTTTATGAGTGGGGCATCTCAGACATACGTTGCGGTTTGTTATTCAGAAAGTATGGTGGAAGGTACCTACTCAACGATTCACGTTAGCGGACCAAACGCACCTTGAACCAGACTTTATTCCTTGCATCAGATCGCACCTAGGCCTTGTGGGCGGTACAATCATTAAATAGTAGATATAGCGGCGTAGAGCATTTTGGACCTTTGGCTAGAGCATTTTGTCACGGTGCTAATTAATTCGTCTTTCAACATACATTTCATGTGGTTATATATATGGTGTCATGAAATCAGCCTGAATCGCCACCGTGAAATTTCTGCAGCAACATTCTGCGAAGATCCCCCAACAATACTCAGTGGCTACATCTGTGCTCAGTGCTACTGGTATTGTGTACTAGGATTGTGGTTTGTTGTTCGACGAGGAGTATATTTAACGTGTCGTCAGAGTGATGTCATGTTCAGCTCTTCACCCATTCACCAGTGGCAGCATTCCTTACACCATGACACCACCGTATCTTATAACGCTGAACAAAATACCCGGCATCGACCGCCATGAGCTTGAGAAGCTGGCGCGGAAGGAAGGCAGCGGTACCACAGACGAAGCCTTGACCTTCAAGAAGCCCTTCCAGACCGTTGTCCGGCCACCCACCACGAACCACAATATCCATGACGATTATATAAAGCATCCCCCTGAAGTACGCGGTCGTGACATCATGTTCGCGTCAGGAGTGCTAACTGCAAGTGTCGTTCATAGAACATTTCCCTGGAGCCGACAGAAATAGTAAATTTGGCGAGAAAGAGGGCACATTCAAGCCCTAGCCGTGGAGGTAGAGACGTCAGGACATGAGGACACTGGGTCAAAGCAGACGTTCATGGTGAGATTGTCTGCGAATCCTCATTGCATCAGTGATTCTAAACAGCGCAGACGCGTATGTGTTTTCTCGGGCTGAAGCACGGAGTTAGCTAACTCGTAGTCCCCATTGTGTAAAGTTATGCGAGATGTGATAAATACTCAAAGGGTGTGCTCAAGTTGAATGACTTGCTATTGTACACGGTTTTACATGAGCTTCACGTTCCCGTCACCACCTTTCCTCAGCTTGCGTCCTGTGGCAAATAGGATGCTGTCCAGTAGTCCAGCCACGGTGAGAACGCCTCCGACGATAGCGCAAGTCCTACAGACAGCATGAAGTAAGAGAAATGCTAGGCAAGATATAATGTTACTCACGAAGTGAGGAAGTGCGCAAACGACTGCCTCATTTCAGAGTGCACGACAAGAATCGGTGAAATTTCAAAGTTGAAGTATGCGCCTGACAGGAGTTTAAATATTGATAGATCATCCACGCTCTTCAAATTTTACGTACCCGGTGCACCCGCAGCGCCGTGTTGAGTGAACACGCCTTGCTTGTTCTCGCCTTCATTGAACTTGGTCAAATCGCGCTCAAATTGCGTCGAACTGTATTGGTGCGTGTTGATCTGCATTGTTCAGGCCATGAATTTGTGTCACCAGCTTGATGACATGGACTCACAAGTTTGCCTTCCAGCGTGCGGAATTGGGTTGATACGACTTTGAGGAAATACTGATACATGTATGCGGCCTTGGTCGTCTGCAATCGTGTGAGTAGAAGTATTAAGAACCCTGCACACTTGATTTTACCTTCGCTTCAACACCATCTAATGGATTGTCCGCAATCCCCATACGTTCCTTCATATCCTTCCCGATCTTCGCCTTGTTAGGGTTATACTCGTCGTCTGCCATGAAGAAAAACTCGTGGATGATGTGGCTGAAATCGTGTGGGTTACCATCGTCGCGGAGGTATGGCACCAGATCCTGGAAGGTACGCGAGCCTGCCTGGTAGGATCGTCCTGGCGAAACTTGGATGCTTCCGATGACTTTGTTCACCCGAATACGTCCAGATACATTGCATCCCTCATCTGCCTGGTCCTTGAGCTTTTCTGACCATCCTTCCTCAACACACTGTCATAGATTCCTTAGCAAGCTGTTACAAGGAACTTAGGTTAACCTCACCTGTTCAATACCGTCGGGATTACCGAAACTCCACCCCTTGTCTGTATATGACTGTCGAACCTCTTCGCACGAGTTACAGCACCCACTCTCGGGTGGCTGTCCACCATAGCACGAGCCACAATACCCACTCGCACGTCGTTCAGCAAGCTTGTCGATCTCATTGCGGAGGTCACCGCCCTTCTGTGCAGGCATGTCCACACCAGTCGGAGTGATCCGCTTCTTGAGAATATTATGTGAAACATCGCGTTGTTGCTCGCCAGAGATGTCCATTACATCCAGACTGAGCACTGCATGAGTCAAAGATAAGGTCAGCCATAGTGAGATTGTACAGTCAGCAATACACGGGAATTGGGCTCACAGTAACACGGAACATGGGGGAAGGTGACGTTCAACCGCACACTCAGCTTCTGCCCCCGGCTCCGGTCGACTACTATCGATGTGTCAACGTTAAGACGGCGGTAATCGAAAAACTCCATTGTTGTAAATGCCAAAATGATACATGCAGATATGAGGGTCACTAGACGACCCGCTATCAATATCACTTCATCGTGGTGGTTCCGGACAGTAACTTACGCAGAGCCCCGGTACGCGTTTTAACTTTGACATCCTCCGTTGTCTGGATGTGCGCGACACATACGTGGTCAGTCCTTGCCCGTTCCCACTTCAACGGAATCGGTTCTCACCTTCCCGAAGGCGTCTATGCCTTTGAAACCAGATAGAAAACCCTTGGCCATTTATGACCTTCAACGACCAGCGAACACAATATTTGAAGCAGAAGAAAGTATGAGAGGAGAGAAAAGCTGGAAATGGTTGGTCTAGAGTATACTGGGGTTTCGACCACGTGGACGTTATGAATGAGCTACGTGTCACTTGAGTTCGCCGACTCCGTAGAGAGGGAAACCCGTTTATCCGAGCTAGTCCTTTATTAGAACCTGAAGAATGAATGACCATGTGTCTATAACGGGTTTGGCTAGGGGAGACTAGAGCTAGTCGTAATGTACAGCTACTACTGCAATCCAATTTTATCTACACCTTGCTTCACCCGTCCGATGAAATTGCGCACACCGTCTTTGATGCCCTCGGCTTGTACACCGACATTGTCAGAGCTTGTTCTGTATACACCCGTACCAGCCGAACCTCCAAGACTGACGTTGACACCGCCAAGGTTGAGGTTCAAAGATGGAGCGGTGGTTGCGGATTCTGGAGGTGGCTCGTAAACTGACACGGGAAATTTCTCTGCAGCTGCACGAATCATCTCAACGTAACTGATAAGGATAGTAAATAGGCCGCATCCTCATTTTTCCGAAGATAATACGCACCTGGATGAGTTGTGTACACAAGTGCCGCCAAGAAGAAGTCTTGTCCCTGTCAGAGAATTACCTGCTTCTTGGTTCAGGAGTGCAACTGTCCTTGCTTCTTCATAAGTAGTACCGCCGATCATGAAAATGATGATATCTTGAGGCCTGAGGAGATCTGAGCTCGGACGTTGCTCAGGGATACGAATTTCTCACCTCTGCAATCCCATGTGAGTACCAGATCCGTCCAAGAAAGGGTAGGTGGTGTCCTTCAATCGGCCCTTGAAGATATTTTCTAAAGTTTGAGATAGATGTGGCGTGTGTTGAGTATACACGTTCTCGACACCCTGCGCATTATTAGTATGGCACGCGATGTAATGCTGTGTTTAGAATACCTTAAGTCCTTTGAGAGCAGATCTGCCCTTGGCTAACAAAGATTCTGTCGAGAATAAATCATCCTGTCGCTGATCTGATCCAGCCACATTCAGAAACACGTAAACCAGCTGAAATGGAATGAGCACAGGTCCATTGGTGCAATTCTCAACTTACCCGAGCCTCTTCACGAGACACGCCATTGGAGAGCAGCAAATTGATTAAAGCAGCAATGTTGCTCGTCTGTGTCTTTTGATAACGTAGTGCGTAGAGAATGACGACCCGCAACTTGTTCCAGGCCGGCACGACCGGGTTGTTGACCACAGCCTGCACGTTCTACCCTGTGTCGTAAGCGTCAAAGAATGACATCGACTTCAGAATGCAAACCTTAAAGTCTGAACCCGAACTCGTGGCCAGCCCTTGCTCTACCTCCCCCACATCAAGTAACCTGTCGCGATCTACCAACCTACTAAGTTCGCCTACCAAAGCGACGTGTTTGCTAACGTTCCCACCCAGCTTCCGAAATTCTGGGTATTCTTCTACAAAGCGCTTCATGTCAAAAATTGAGTTGATGGATGAAGGTGATTGGGCGAGGGAACGCGACTGATATGATTGGACATAAGTCTTCAGGGAAGTGCCAAGGTCTCCAAACGTCGCCAGATAATGAGCTTGAAAGAAAGGGTCGGTAGTCGTTGTCAAGGTTATTTCCTATGCCTGGCATTAGAAAATGAGCAACGCAAAACTTAAAGAGACACACAGAAAGCTCTGGACGAATATCAGGAACCATGCTGAGATTTACGCGACCATTATGAATGCCCAACAACTCGTGCACCATGGCTTGATAGGTCCACTGCGATAGTAGAGGGGTGACAGGGTCGTTTCGCCGGTCGAGAATCAGTAGCAGTGGAGCTACTTGCGTCAGGCGAAAATCGAACAACGTCGACTCCGCTTGGATACGATGCTGTGATCCTTGTGAGTGTTATACATGGGAGCTCGCTAGTCTGGCAATTACCTGCACTTCACTCGCCAGTTTTTTTGCCATCCCGCTTATTTTCTCGTACCGAATCACAGGCTTCTTTTTCAAGCTGAGAAGGACCGCTGTAATACCCTGCACAGAGCGCTCAAGCGCAAGGGGATCCCATACATTTGGTGAGGAACCATACAGAGGTTTCTCTGACGTCGGTGTATGATTAAGAGAAAACAGGCAGGGCAACAGGGGTGCATAATCAGCAAAGTATTCCTAGTCGGGAGACTTGGGTAAAAATTCGGTCTGGAATAATTCCCACTTACCTGCACCTCCCTGACGACCTCGAATTCATCCACATCGGCCAAACGTTCAATGGCAGGTTTGCTCAATATGCTGCTGAAATCTGAAATATACAATTGATATGAGCTGACCGTCTCCTATTCTACCCCTGGTAGTCACGCACTGACACAAATAGTATTCCCCGTATTTGGGTTCCCTTAGCTCAGCGGAAAGGGCATCAAGACTGTCTTCGCTTGGTTGCAGAAAACAGACACATTTCATGTGGGACATGCGGTCCCGTTTCTTGTTATCAATACGATCGGTCAGGTAAACCTGATGTGAAAGTAGAGTAGATTGGGTGGAGGCGAGTGAAACGATGGGTGTCTGTGATTGCGAAGATGGAGCTGAGTTATTACACAGTAGTAAGAAGAAGACGTACCGTGTGGGTGTCAAGCAGCAGGACTTTCATTGCAGAGGGCGTAGACACCAACTTGGTGATGTACGTCTCCACTGCCTTGACCACGTCCATGGCTGAATGACGACTTCAGGTTCAGCTGGGTGGCACAGCAGTGTTCGATGAGTATGTAGCGTGAACTACGTTGTGATTCACGTCAGTAAGTGTTAAGACTGGCAGCGAACAGCTTAGTAGTTGATGAGCGCTCCGTGTGGCATGGGTAGCGTGTCACGAGCGAGTCTCCCCATCGGTCGAATGCAGTTTCCTAAACGGGAACAGGATAAAAAGGTTAAACATTTGCACATGTAAAATTGTTTCCAGTTGCACCCCGGATCTACGTGAACAAGTTCGAGCGCTAGCGGACCAAGATAATGACGGTTTGCTAGGTAATTCTGGGCCCATGTGGTCGTCACGTCCGACGCCTGTCAAGCAGCTCAAACCGTGTCCCCCCTTTCTCGCCACCCTGCATGAATATCCGCCAGTGAATATTGAATCTTCTAGTCCGGCGGAGACCAGGCACGGGGTGCATCCTAAGCGTCGGAAAATGAACGTCAATGTGAATTTCATTGGTGGCGGCAGTCCTGATACACTATAACGTGTGTACTCCGATGCGTCTCGATCAACTTGGTGGACGTGTGCGATAACCCTGTAGTACTAACGTGATGCGTGGTTTCTGCCCAATAATTTTAAAGCGGTAGCGAGACTTTCCCTGGCTTGCCTGGTAATCGTCTTGAAGCTGACT
This sequence comes from Suillus clintonianus, assembly GCF_016758775.1. Lineage (NCBI taxonomy): Eukaryota > Fungi > Basidiomycota > Agaricomycetes > Boletales > Suillaceae > Suillus > Suillus clintonianus. The sequence continues at coordinate 93,626 of NW_024539289.1, read as the reverse complement.
TTTACGTTGACGATGAAGCGATACTTCGGTTGTGGTTAGACACGGCATGTTCCTTGAGCTATTCCTTAAAGGTCTCTCTCCAGTAACCTTTGATCAAGCCACTGGCGGACATGATCTTCAGATGCACTTAACGTAAAGTTCAGCCCGTTGGACAAGTTCCCGTCATGTCCACCTACCCAGTGAAGGTTTTCGTTTCGTTCACTATCATTGATTACACGTTGTTTTAACTTTCCGTTGCCCTCCGTGCAACCCTGACCACAAGACCGCCAATTTACAAGTTCCATATCTCGTGCACTCCAACCATGTGCTCCGGTTGTCTCGTCGACGGAACTAATTTGCTCCTCCATCCCGATATAGTGGTCAATCCTCTGTGGAGAACATCTACTGAGAGCTTATTGATTCAACGAGCGTGGAGGCGTGATCGCGATTTTAGATCTGGCCGAGAGCTATTTCCTTGTAACCGTACCTCATGACTGAGAGCCAAGTAAAAATAAGACAACAGATTGGTCGTTGACCTCAGGAATGCGTTGTACTCCTGACCGTCATCGCGGTAACTACCGATTTCTTTTCTCAACCTTGCTCTTCATTCAGTCTCACCCGCTCCACTACGTCAAGCCCCTCTTCGAACAGCAACAGGAATTCCTAGCACTACCGAACTTCAAATTGCACCAGGGTCAAGCAAATAACCATGATCATTTTTTGAAGCGCTGGAGTTGACATCTCGCTAAAGTTGACGTCGTGGAGTTCTTTCAGACAGGAGCTTCATGCGATGTCTACCCCTCCCTGGTTTTCAAAACTATATAACGCCGGGATTCATCAATACACATGGAAACTCACGTTGCCAAAGATCATGTCACCTTCGTTCTATCACACCGAGCTTAACAGGGCCCTTTCCGAACAAGCCTTCGGGTTGGCTCGGTTTGACATATTCAGAAGCTCGTCGCCTCACGAGGCCACTGCATCTGTCACTCTCATTGAGGGCAGAACTATTCGCATAACCCTAACTGCTCGTGGCTATCAGGTATGAATAGCGTACATCTATTTAACATCCACTAAAATTTCTTTTAGCTTGATGGGGATCAGATCTTCGAATCTATTGAGGGACTCTTGCAGTCCGTCAGTACAGCATACGAAGGAAGGAGGAGAGAGGCTTTATTTTCGCGCCTGCGAAGCCTATCATGAATCGTTGCTCAAGATCGCAATATTCAGTGGCCCTAAAGTTAGTCCCTTTGTTGCCCGGATCATCGTATCCTGCTGACATCTTGGCAGCATATTTGTAGTATTTTTGTACTAATGTATAGTGTGACGCATATTTTTGTTCGTTGTCGTTACCGTGTTTCCAGAGGCTTACAAACAAGCTTTGTTCTCCAGTACTATAGACAGTCTGGTAGTACCACTTGCAAGTTTGGAACTATTTTTTTCTGACGTGCCTGCCCCAGTCTGAAAACACTCGTGTCATTCTGCCCAGTGCAAAAGTAGCCAAGTACCTGCAGCTGCTACGCATCGGCACATTGTGGTTCTGCGAGAGATCCCGATTCCTTTCGCCTCTGCAGACTAGATTCGTATTGCTCCCTATTGAAATTCTCGCCGTTTCTCGCCTTCTTGATTGTAAGTCCGATCCACTTCCGATCTGCTTCATTCCTCAAGCAGTTAGCCCACCACCTATCCATGCTGTCCCGGAGCAGACCGGTATTTAACTGGTTATGTTCGCTCTGTTCATTGAGGACATGTAGGAGGAACCCGGCGTTGAGATGCTCCATGCCCATTTCCGATAGACACTTGAAAATCCGAGTGATGCGAAGGTTGTTGTGAGGAGCTTCTAAATAGTTTATCCAAGTTCGTAAGCATGAATGTGTGATCTGGCGCTTCACCCACGCAAGAAGTTTCTGTATCGAGCTCTGTAGCCTTCTGAGCGTCCAACGAGACCAGTCTCGAAGTCCAGCAGGGACATGCCGTAGAAGTCCAACATCAACTCATAAGACGCCTTGATACGTTCAATGACACGAGGATCTTCCTTCATTGCCGCAACCTCGTGTGACTGCAGAGCTTGGGCCTCGAAATTCATGCCATTCTCCCGGATGGGGAAGCTGTGCACATCATGATTCATGCGATAATCGCCGGGTATGTCGCTCGACTTACAGCCATTGAATGTAACCATGATTGTGCTCCAGTTGGATATAATCCTTGCGCCAGCTATGAAACTTTATTATAATGCTTCAACTCGACATTGAATAACGGTGTCATTCCTTTGGTGGATCTCGCTGATCAAAAGATCATCTGGCTGGCAGCGCAGTTGATTTTTGTAAAATAGCAGATTTTGTAGAGCTTGGGGGTCATCCGTTTGACCGTGGTAATGAGAGAGAAAAGCGCGAATATCTCGCGGAAGTGACATAGAACGGGGTTTTATAACCTGAGATCACCCAGGGGATTCTGTGAAAAGGTGCCGGTGAAGGACAAGACAAGAATCTTGCACCAAAATAGGAAGTCAAAAAACACTATCTTATCTACGCGCCCGGTGTCTCAACTCAAAAGTCCTGGAATTGCCTGGTTGGGGCCGGTTCTCTGGCTATCCAGACGAGAATAAATCACTGTATAATCCACCCCTTGTGCAATGGTGTGCTGCTGAGGGCGGCAGACCTCTGTGGAATGGCCGTTTTATCATGGTAGGTTGTGGGTTTGAATTTTGCAAATTATGGTCATTAATGTGACTTTACGGATTAAAATTTAATCGAGGATCACCACAGACCCGATTTGGCAATCAAGTTCGGACAAATACTCAAACTCAACCACTTACATAACCAATATTCTACCATCCACTGACGCTGTCTCCAACAAATACTGTCTACCATCGTATTGGCCAGCTGCCTCAGCAACATTCCCATACAATTTCGTCTATGGGTCCTTCGACTTCGCCGAGTCGCGTTCGTCCGGCATCATGCCGATAATTAGCACGAGGTAAAAGACCATTTAACCTCGTGCAGCAGCACACGCATCCATGGGTTTGTAGCTATTAAATTCATGTCTTCTACCTTTTATTGTGGAACCTCCAGATCTATCATGTCAAATGCTTTGTATGTGCATTGGCTCTATTTTCCGCTTTCGCATACACTGAGGCAGTCCATACCCATTGCCGTTGTCAAGTTATCTCCAACCCGGATCCCAAAATCCATTTGACGTCCAGTTGCACTTACCACCGCGTGCAGTCCGTATTGGGCAATGATAGTGAGTGTATCAGTTCATTTATAACCAGCTCACATGAAGACGACAGCTATATGCTAACTTCGCGCTTGGCAAACAACAAGTTCCCTATTCTGATCTATCTTACCACTTGGCTGGTGATCAAGTCACACACCGATCATCCGAGCCAAAATACACACCTTTCGCGATTTTAATCATGGCATGAGCATTTTTCTATCAGACGGAAGATTTGCAGTTCGCAGGTCAGCGGGAAGGACGTGAGGACATATTGCGGAATTACGATTGTCGTGGTTCGGCTGATTGCCTTTAGGTAGGCTTTGACGTTTGTGATTGAGCCGTGTCGAACATCAGATCTATTCCAGAACGCAAAAGTGGGCATGCGAGTCTCGCATCACGAAGCTATCAGGGAGAGCATGACAGTCCTATACGGCAGAGGTGGATGACACGGGGAATTGCCACAGATAATGCGAATGAAAGTATGTATTACTCCTTGCACTATTACATGCATCATGACGCTGCTTAAAAGATATATAACGCGATAGTGTCCGGATGCACGCAAGCACGTTCGAAGCATATTGATACAGTAATCTGCCTCTGGCTGTGCTTCGTTCATTAACGATTAATGAGAATGTTTCGACGTTTCTTCGGGGAAGATGTCAGCATGTCAGAATCTTCTAGTCGATGCGGAGATGAAGGCGCGAAACTCCCTTCTTGGACGAACGTTGGCCCGAGCAGAGAAAAATGGTAGCTCCATGAAGATGATAAAGAAGTCATTTAGGCTTTAGTTTTCGCTTGCCCAATTGGCATGTGATCCCTCTTACTAAATCGTGGTAACTCATATCTTATCAGACTGAATTGCTCAGCGCCCTAAGACCGCAGATATTCCAAAGGCGTCCGCCGTGTTTTTCATTCGTGTGGAGCATATCTTACGTGGAAAAGCATGCGAACAGTCAAGCATTTTGGCTTGCCCTCCGATCGAGGGCTTCAATAGCAGGAGTCTTGGTCCAAATGTGGTCAACTTCTTGCACGAAAGCAGTGATATTCGCATCTAGCACCGACGTGTGAGTTTCTGCGCGGCAGCAGTGCTGTTAAACGTACGTGCACAAAACCTCAAATTCAAAGTCGTGAACGTCAACCCCTATACGTTTTGTAGGAAATTGTGATCGAGCCCAAGGCTCGCGGGGATGTATATCTAATTCTTCCGTGGACCTCTTCTGTCCAAGTGTCAAGCACAGGTCTCGTCCACCGACGCCACTGATGGGCCAGCCTGGTCTGCAGTCCAAGCCTTATCCACTTATCATTACATGAGCGCTGAGGGGCACAAACATGTGTATTATCACAGTCGAGCAATGTTCAACACAAGTCGATTGTGAGAAATCAACAATATGACAAAGGATGTATCATCTGCGCGTGATTGGTGAGTGAAATGACGACAGACAAGTATGTTTGACGCAATATCCTGCACCTTTAGATATTGTCGAGGCAGCGTGTGATGCGGCCGTTGCTGAGACTCAGGAATACACGCACACGGTGGTCAAATGTTGACCACAAGACATATTGCGTCCGCTGCGAAGAAACGCTGGAGAGGCACGAACGGAGGCTTTTGCACCTGCCACGGGTTTGCTCTCCTTGCTGTCGGGCAAGCCAGGTTACCGGTCGACACAAAAGGGAGCCAGCACAACTTCGTGGCGTGACAAGGAACTCGACAATAGTAATGTCAAGCCCGATGCCCATCCGAGTCCTTCCCGGAGGCAGTACAGTTCGTTGGGTCGCACATGCATTGGCTCTGACCTGTGATATGCTGCGACGTCATAGGAAGATATGTCCTCGAGGGGAAATAATCGTGGCGCTTGCATGCCATTGGCCCAAAGCCCACGAAATGAAAGTGCCTAAATGCTTGCAACGATGCCACACGAGCGTACTCGTTCGCAAGCCGAGGCAAATCACATTTTCCGCTTGAATTCGGTTGTCACCAGGCCCAACCATGGCGGCCCAGCTGAAGGGAGAGTTGCCACGCACTGGCGGGATGCCATACTGGTCTGGGCGGGGTTGAGCCTCCCGCATGCCTGGAGTCGTGTGTGGTCGAGACCCTCTTGACCTAGAATTTTTGGACATTTTCATTCCTGCTTGCATTTCTGGGGTTTGTCGTAGAAACCCCCTTGATCTAGAATATTGACATTTCATTCCTGGGGTTTGTCGTAGATCCGAATCTGGATATGTAAAGTGTTGAAATGAAATGTATAGGAAGATGTTTTGCATTTTTGAGGTCTGGAGCTTCAACGGAGCTTTCAAGCTCCTTTATGAGATTGGGCCTGGAAGCTCTGTCGAGTGCATGTGGTGTACACAGCCAACAACATGAAGGACTGCGGAGGGCGAAAGCAGGAGTGCAACCCGGCGCTTTAGCAGCGCGATGACGACGGCCAATTTACTCCAATTTACTACTATGAACAATGTTATCAGATATCATGACTATGGCTATGTGCCTACACGGACCATGCACATGATTGGCGCGGGTCCTACCGAAACCTACCCTACATAAGTAGATTGAGTAGCTTTTATAATACAGTGGCGGCATGTCGGAATGTGCGCGTACCTCCGCCTTCGAAGGGGTAACCGCATTCGCCCTTACTAGTGTCTGATAAGTAATTGGGCAATGGCTAGAAAGCGGATTGCGCGATAGGCTGCAACCTTGCAAGATCCAATCGAAACGAACAAGTGACAATCCGGCAAGAAAGCTACTAGGCTCAATCTGGTGCTACGAGCCGAGATGGAGGTTTGAACCCCTCAGTTAACGTTCCATACCTCCGCGGCCAACCTTGAACGACGCGGCGACTCGCCAGTGATCTGGCTGCGTAGATGTTGTTTCGATCTGGTTTGGTGGCTGTTTTGAGGATGGAGTGTAATATAACCCCATACAAGCGCGCATATCATGGAGAGTTTAAAAAGTGCATTCGAGCGGCTAAAGTGTCGTACTAGGCGATATGGAAGGCGACACTGGAGCCTCGGGTGACGTGCTGGGAACTGCTGTGTGCCACTAGTGTGAGTCGACGTGAGTGGTGGTCGGACCGTGTGGGGTGTGCTTCTACGTCGCGGTGTTGAAAGAAGTACGTCTAATCTTCGCATAGAACACGGATCCGAGGGCCAGCCTGTACTCGCTTATGCAGTCGCTTACCTCACATGAAAAGCGTGTCTCTTGCACTGGCTTGACATGTTCGTATACCGATAGAGGCCGATAGGCGTTCTTCGCGTTGAGAAAATCCAGATCTTCGAAATCGATTTACCTTACAAAGCGTGCCGAACATCATACTTTTGTGTGCTTCTGAGATCTCAACATGATGCAAAGGCGAGATGCAGGTCTTCCAAAGTTGCGCGAAGAATTCAATATTGTGCCTCTGTGACGATATCATATGAACATGATGTCGCGGGCTCATACTTTTTCTGTTGGCTGAAACGGCGCGAGTCGCGTGACCGAAGAGCGATCCTTGTTCAGGTCAGTTTGATGAAATTCGCGAGCGAATAGGGATGGAAAGATCTATGCGATGGTCGCGGATAAGATATCACCGTGGACTATGCCCCATCAATGAGTGCCTACAACGTAAGATATTGTGCGGGTACTCAAATACAATCTCCAAAAGCCTAAGTAAGAGAAACATGGAGGAGAAGACTCACGGTAGCACCTCAGTCAACACAGCAGGTGCCTAATTTTCGATCGCAATTATTGGTGGTACCTTTGGCTGTCTGAAAATATATGTCAAGTTGCCGCGACGTGCGTGCCTTTTTATATTTCCGGGCGCAAATGAATGATATATGGTTACAGCCCGTTGTGGGACCCCCATAAGAGTATGGTTCAACGGCGGTGGGCCCCGCGGGGAGGGCAACAGATGGGACCAATGATTAAACGGAACAAGATTGATGATGGCAGTGACTTGCACTACTATAGTTTTGGCGCGGTGCATTTGATGAACGCCGAATATCAAGGATCGCGTGGTTAGTATGTTGAGGAGAGAACGTAAACCTCGGGGAAGTGGATGTGGATTTCTCCATGTAGCAAAGGCATCGCCCGAAGGCCGTCTGACCAGGAATCCGAGCAGTTCGGTTTGACCTGAAATGGTCAAGGGGAGTACTTGTGAGATGAGAGGGGCGCCCGACGCGAATGGCCCAGAGCTTTACTTCACGATGACATCGAGGTTTTGAGGCCCATTGACTGGTGGAGTTCCGGAAGGGGGCCAGGACTTGCCAAAGAAATAAGAATGGCGTGAAAGTCGGACTGAAAGGAAGAGCGTTCCGGGAACGGGGAAAGCCGAGTAGTCTATCAAAGGTGGATTTGAAATTGTTTGGACACTGAGGCAGGTGAGACAAGATTAGGTGAATGACGGATCGCTCACAGGGCGGTTGCCACAGTTTCAGTGGTTGGACCAATGAGAGTCGTGAAGCGCTGTGTACAGTTGTGTACGGTAAATGGTACCTACATGTACCTACATGTTACACGGTTTACACATGGAACATGTCGCAACTTGAGGTGTCAATTGATACTGACGGAGATACGATACAGTAACGGTGCTATCTAGTAGCAAAATTTGAGCCTACAGATGACGGTATTTGCCGAGGAGGTATGTAACACGGGGCTTACCGGTGGCGTCGGTCGTCGTCTATTCAAAAAAAATAATTTATTGGGACTACAGGAGATATAAATTTGTGACGACATTCGATAAGGGTCTGGAGTACGGCGTAGGGAGTCGTCTAGAAGGTGTACGGGCCGATGGGAAGGTCTAGGGACTGTGTACCATTGCCACGTGCACAGGGTTCCACGCTGTGTAACACGGGGTAGCGCATTTAGCGTGACAGCATGCGACTTCCCAATGCGGGGGGTGTGTGCAAGTATAGCCGAGGATCCGAGGTAGCCGAAACATACTTGAAGAGTAATAACTAGTAATAACTCAATTTCAAATATTTTCAATCCTGAATTATTCGGCATTCGGTGCGATTGCAATCCCCAATTGGGTAGTCCATTTGGCGTATATGCGAATCACCAATCAAATAATAAAACCCCGAACCTTTCACTCTTTTCTTCGTCCAATCCTATCCTCCCATATCTCACTCCATCCCATCCACTCATCGCCCTCGTCGTCGTCCTCAACGTCGACAACCTCAATCAATACTCCGTTAACCTAGGAGTGCCACACTCCACACAGGTCCGTTCATCGTTCCATTACAATCTGGTCTAGACCGTTTACCTTTGTTGGCGTTTCACCTTTTGTCCACATCTAGACATCTTCCGCACCGCCTGCTAGCTTCTTTGTTTAACTGCATTTAAGGCCCTTCCCCTTCCCCGCACTTCTCTTAAACAACCACCCAATGGATATCCACTTCGACGAATCTTGGTGTCCAGTCTGTGACAGGCAAATCATGCCTAAGCGATATACAGTCCCCGTTCTCCCACAACCTCAAGAACCTATACCTGTCCCCACTCCATCGCCAACATCGTCATCTCGTAAGTCGAGTCAATTGTCGTCTTTCACCTTCCTCAACATCCTTTTTTTCAGCGTCGAAAAACCAACAGAGTGACTCTACCGCACGCACTACACGAACGAAAACAGGTGCCGTTCGTGCAAAGAATGGTCTTTTGCAAGGCACCGGTCGCGTCAAGCCTAATGGTGCTATCAAGCGATCGGACTCAACAACAGTGGCGAACAAGGCCCGTGCCACGCCACCTCAACCCCAACAACCCGTCGCACCTGTCAAGCACCGCACAATCATTGACCAGGGTCCTATCCCTCTTTACTGTTCAGATGAATGTCGTCTTCAAGACTTGGCAAGACTCGATGGTGCTTATCCCTTGAATTACCACCCTGATCGTTCGTCACCGCCTCTTCCTCGCGTGCCTCATAATTCCTTCGAGGGACGCTATTGCGAGTCAGAAGATGAATCCACCAGTGCTTCCGGATCATCCCTGGATTCAGGGTTCTCGTGTTCCTCACCAACCATCACCGTCTCTCGTAGTATGGCCACCCTGGCCGCACTCTATAACTTCCCTCCCTTGCCTCCTGCACCACCCATTCTGTCATCAGTCGATAGCATGTCCTCATCGGAGCCCGAGTATCGCAATGATTACCAGGGTGGAACGATGATGGCAAGCAAGCGTATCAAGGAGGTATTATGCCCGCCACGTCCCAAGCCTTCTTCGTTATACAATGAACTACCTCAGCCTAGGAAACCAGTTCCTGGCTGGACCGACGGCGGTAGTGAGTGGCGTCAATCAGTCTATGGCGGATACTCCAAACGCCCGGACAATGCATCTGTTGGATCCGAGAAAGCACAAACTTCATTTGCAGCATCATCCCATCGTGGTGTCAATTGGACTTCGACCCTGTCCCAGTCAAACTCATCTAGTGCTCTTGCCCCGCCGCGTCCTGCTTCCAACCTGCCTCCTCCTCGCTCGAGTCAGTCGTACAGTGACGAGTTGTACACCAAATATTCCCTTCCTCTTTCTCGCAGATCAGAATCGCGCATGTCACTCTTCCGTCCGTCGACGTCGTCCTCCACCCATTCACCTCCGCTTTCTCCTACTTCCACATCTTCGTCCTCGAGACGTCGTCGTGAACAGCCTCTGATCAAGAGAGGCGCGGAGGGTCGATTACTCGTTCCTGAAGTCGTACTCACCCGAAACAACTCGAGCATGGGTTTACTATCGCAGCAATTTTCCAAACCTATGGACCGGCATCCCAGCGAAGCCAGTGAAGACAGCATTTCGAGCGACTGCACGTCTGAATCACTCGGTCCCGCTAACCGACCTGCACCACAAAGTATGTCTCACTATTACCATGTGTTTAATTGTGTGACCAATTGTATCTCTAGCTCGCACATGGTCATACGATAACATCAAGACCTACCCTGTGATGATGCCTCCTGCGAAGAAGGAGAAACGCATCGAGCATCACATGGTTGATGGCGAGATCAAGGAGGTCGAAGTTGAGGTCGAAGTTGTCCAACCCTTGAAGCGCCTCTTCCTGTTCCCTGGCAAAGAAACTGTTCCTGTGGGACGGTCATGAGTGGCACCCACAGCCAGTCCCGGTCTTGTCAGTTTCCCGAGCATTCCATCATACCCTGTATTCGCAAGGTCTCGGCTCGCCGACGGCCATACCGCCACGTTCACGACGCATACCCATTACTTTATCGATTCTTTACCGGCATCTCTCATCGCATCATGACCACACGCAATTCACAAACATTCCCATTTAACGATCGCGTTGTCGACTCTGCTGAATCCCACCGCCGCTGCCACCTCACTCTCTGCCTAATACCGTGATCGCGCGTCGATATCAAAAGTTCAATAATGATTTGTACCATAACATTGTATTGTGTGTATACCTTTCCTGCTTTTTCTTTTTTTTCTGGGCCCGTACATGGTGTAACATCAAGATTTGCGCATTTACTGTACGCATTATTCTACGGCACTGGACTAATTGGTCTTCTGTCTTTCGGTCGAGTTTTGTTGTTGGGGTACATTCTCGGGCCATCATAATTGTTTGTCTGATTTTCTTATGACTTTATATTTTTGGTCTTCGATGTTTTCTCGTTGTCGTATTGCATCGTCGTTCCGTTGTGAGTAGCACTTGTATATCTGTTGCAATAATACATGTACTGGACACATTACACTTATCTGACTGAAGCGCTCAGAAGTTCATGAAACATTCGGCCTGACGATGTGAACACCGAAGCAAGAAGCTACATTAACATTATAACGGTAGGGTACCTTGTGGTCACTTCGCCGTCGGCCCTGAGCTTCTTGGGCCAATCACAGTCTTTTGTGCAAAATTCGGTTAGCTTCCTCTTTGATTAACACGGAATCATATCGTTGTTTATTGCAACAAGATGGTAACGAGCCAGTCAGGTCAGTCGAAACTGATTGGCATGTCTCGCAATGCTCGGAGCTCCTCGTCCATTTTCGAGGGTACTCCAAGCTCCGAGTGCACAAATACATGCATATACGCATATCAGTCTCCTTGCGTTCTGGAACGTACCCCCCGGATTGCTCCATCTCCGTATCTGAGACGGTCACGGAAGGGCGTAAATCCATCTCGGGACAAGATCTGCATGGGCAGTTCCAGAAATCACATTTACATTAGCCGCCCCTTGGTGCCCCAACCCTCAGAGGCAAGTGTTACCCCACGCCCCGGATGCATGTTTTAGGCCAGTGCACGGGAAGCCTCAGCACCATAGCCCAACACACCAGCTTTGTTGCATCATTAAACACAGCTCTTGACACAGGAACGTCGCTTGGTTCAAACATGTTCCGTGCCTGCCGCAACAGCGCTCAACGGTTTGGCTCCGCAGCAAGCCTCTGACTCAATCGGATGGTCACGGACACGGGCTCACTGTGTGGGTACTTGTATCCATTTTCTGCGATCAACGGAACGCAAGGCTTGAAAACAAAACTTTTACTTTTGCCAGTTTGACCGGATCTCCGGAGTCCGGATATTTGCAACTGGAGGCCACGTTGATGCTGGAGCTTATTATCCCGGATGTGGGAAATGAGGGGGGGTAACGCGCGCGATGAGCAGCACATAATACGTTACAGCACTCGTTCCCTTGTAAGTACATACTCCAGCGTGATTTATGTGACGAAATTTACGTTCCATCTGGGGCCCTGATCATATATTGAAACAGCCCCGTCTCTCCTGGCTTGGGAGGAATCGCCCCTCTCCGGAAATGGATGGGGGGAAAACGCTTCGCTGAGATTGTGCGTGAGGCACTTCCGCTCTCATTGATATCGGAACTGGGCGGTTGCACTTACCTCGGATGGGCATGTGGGGGAATGCCCACGACCAAATATACTCTCGGGAGGCTCGTCATGCCACCAATGTGCTGACTGTAATAGAAGGTATTTCGATCCATGAATACACAGAGGCTTTTCGAACCCGGTCTCAACCAATAAATGCACTCAGGTCGATGGGCGTCGAACGCGTGTGCCCGTGTGAGCCACATTATAACACTTCTACAAGTCTCCGTAAATCCACGCGTCTAATATGCGTCCCCACGATTACTGCCCCTCGTCAAATAATGTCCGGGATCCCACCAGTCAGGGCTGCCCAACGTTCTCGCCCAATTATCAAGCACACCCTCAGAAACTGCACCCAGTGGCCTCACGAATAAAATTTATTTATTCTGACACAATATACCGCCGACGTTTAACGATCCGCAAACCTGCGCAATTTTTACCTCTCTGGGGCATGGAACGCGCACCTGGCGGCCCGATACGACAGTTGATGTGGGGTAACGTAGTTCGCGGCTTCCGCCCTTTCCCTGTCCACGTCACTTTTTCCAAAAACATATTCCTCGCGTCAGCGTCAATCGCGCGGCTGCGAGATACTTGACACAGGGACGCAGAAAACCGCGGATACCATAACGGAAGCCCGCGATACCAGCATGTCGCGGTGATTATTACTTGGGGGCTGCGTCATATGGTAGCTCTCTCATTTCGCGTATGGTAGTGACCTGCTGCTGCATGTCCAAGATTGTATAATGCAAGAGCGCCGGATATTGTCACAAGTGCCTGACGTGAATAAGTGGGGGAGCGAGGAGTTGAGCCCAGGTGTACAAAATGGGAGAAGCACTATGTTGTGACTCTTGACGTGCACGCCAATGATTGCTGTGCGGATGCGGGGAAAAGTTTAGAATCAGCAAGTTTACGCCGCACCGACTCGGATGAAGGGTCTCCCTCTTTACATAACGTTGCTTCTTTGTGTGGGACATACTCTAACGTACTTCCATCCCGGCATCTTAGCTAGCCTGAAGAAACTCAACTCTACTGCCCAAGGCTTAAACAGTTCGATTGTTTATCCCATGGTGCTTGACTTGTCCGTAAGGAGTATCGTAACGTGTGACTCTTAGAATAAGTCATCAGTTAGCACGTAAGGAATTCACAGTCCCACCTTGCTGTGCGTACTGTGGGTAAGGAAGTGCACAACCTAAAACGCTATCGGGCACAGACTAATGGCATAGTGACTGTAGGAAGTGACCATGGGGATATGCATATACATATACATGTATGGTTGCGTCTCTGAGGCCTATTTGAGATCCGGGCTGAGGGGAGGCCCAATATTAGCGGGAAACTTCCGTTGAGATAATGTGACGAGAAGGCACATGCGTCCTGCCCAGCCCTTGGTGTGTACTTACAAGCAGCACGACAAGTAAGAGACGCTTCCAAAATTACTGTCCAGCACTAAGTCGGAAGACAAAATTTAAGGACCGGTCTCCTTGCGTTTGCTACGTCACGGGATGACACCACATAGCATGAGGTGTCCGGTGATCGTGAGGATGACTACCTGCTATGATGCGTGGTGCATGGACGAGGGGCCAATGATACATTATGAGGCGATGACTCGCCCATAGCTGCGGTGATCGCCGAACAAAACCTCTTTCAGCGTGGGGTTGATGGTTTGAGGTAATGATACTGAGAATATGAAATGCGGTACTTTCCGGCGACCGGAAACACCGTCCTATTGCATTAGAGCGTCACAGGGATAGTTAAGGCGGTACTTACCTTGAGCGGATTTATCAGATGCGACACGACGTCGCCCGGCACTGGAAGCATGCTGTAACAGCAAGATTATCAGTACAGCTGATAGGCTATCTAGACGCGACATTAATGGACAGGATGAATAAGACCGTGAATTACGGTGAATGATTAGTGCTTCAAAATCGGAATGCTCAGACGTCGCGCAACGTCCAAGCGTTTTTTTTTGGGAAGCCAGTCCAACGAGATTGCCGTTTCCGAGTCCTTTCACTAATGCATGGCAGTGCTCAGGAAAGCTTCAGGCAACACATGCAAGTGAGCTTGAGCGGATAGTAGTACCTGCATATTACGAGGTCAGGGAAGATGCAAAGAGTAGGAACAAAGCTTTACCGCCGGCGTTGCGTCACAGGGCACCGGAAGCCGACCAGATGACAGCCTATGACAACGCATGTGCGGTTAATTCTCATGTAGCCGTGGGCGGAAAATCCCTTGCTACATAGTCGAAATTTGCCAGAAAGGTCGGATCGATCATGAATGGTTAGTTTAAATATGAGCTCGAGGTGCCTGAAACTAGGGAACACTGCGACACGGTAGCACAGTCGGAAGTACCTGATGGCTGCGTGAGCACGCACGAGAAAAGTATTAAGCGCTGGACAATAGTAGGCGTTAGTCTCCGAATCTTAATATATAATCCCAGTGAAAACCTACTTACAGGTAACCGAGCGACGCGTGAGGGCGACGGACGACCCGTGGTCTCCCGTATTAGAACGAGTGTGTCATGGTGCCTGCTTTCTCTATGCATGCATAGTATGATTCATTCTATCAAAATTTCGTGCTTCCTCTCAAGTCAATATACTTATTGTGATTGCGAGAGATTCAGCAATGTTTGTTCTCACCAACCCTCGAGGGCAACAGCCGCTCGCAGCTCAGTGGTGACGATGCAAGCATCCTGCAGTACTTGCAGGTACCTGCACTGCAGTTATCTTTGCACATGGCACATCCACTGTGACTGCAGCTATTCACTGAGAAAAATCAACTGCATAAGCAACCAATAAGCAACTGTACAACTTCGGCTAGTCCACGCGGGCTTTCCCACGCCTGCTATCAAAAGCTTCCTGTGACTCTGTGAGACTCGGTTTAAATTTTAGGACTGTACGGGTTGAAGTTCTCAATTATTACAGCGAGTCTGCCGCAGGATGTGACTGGTTGACCCTCGACCTGGCACAACTTGCACAAGCCTGGTAACTTCCCATGCGCAGATTAATCTTTCGTGCGAGCCAGTCACGGTGATGTGGCACTACTACGTATACTGGCTCAGATCTGAGTCCTTACCCTCATCATACCTACCCTTCACTCTCTTCACTTGTTTTCAATCGGCGCGTCATCTCTGTCGAGCACCACTTGCCGGACCGGATTCCGACAACTCATGATCTGCGACTGTCTGCATGCAAGCATCCGCACTTCTCAGCCACATTCGCGGTTGGCTAGAAGATGTTTTTTTGTTCATATTGTCGGTGGCTGTAACGTCAACGGTTGCTTTCAATGCCATGAAAGGTCTTATAACAAAGTCTCATACTTTGCATAAAGTTCTTGGTTCATGTGCCATTTCCACTTTGTTCTATGACTGGCTGGCCTTGCGACAAGTTAGAGACAATGCCATCATCCAGCTTCTTCGCCGTTCGACCCAGCTGAAGAGGATGTATCTCGGGAAGGATCGGCTTTCGAAAGTTCATTGCGAACATGATTTGTCCTGTCCTCCGTCACGAGATGATCACCTATGCTCAACAGAAATAATGTTTTTCCGCCCTCATCTTGATTTGTGCATGCAACCCGGATATCGGAACCATCGTTCCACCTCGTTGCCTTCGGGGTAGTTTGTCGTACCTATAAATCGAGGAGTTTCCGCGAACAGAAAAAGAGATTTCCTTCCCCCCTGCGTAAAGGCAATATCTCTGAACGTTTATCTGTCCCCGCATAAGACAAGTCGGGGCCTATGCACAGGTACGGCGGTCTCGACTCTCGATCGATGCCTTGGCTTCATGGAATTCAAATTGTTTCTTAGTTCGTACTTCTTCCAATGTTGAACTTAAGACCGTCAGCTTTGATGATTGTCATCCATCGATGGCTTCGATAGCCTTCAACCAGCTGTGCACAGCTGATGAGCTTCAATGGGAGATGCGAGCAAAAAATCATGGGAGACTCACGCTGGAAATCAGGCTCCGTGTACCGCCGGGAGCTGAGCGCTGATCATTTGGATCATAGGGTCTTGATATTGAACCGATATCGATAACGTTCCTGCAACGCTTGTATTGGGTTCAATGTTATCGACCATAGCGGATTACCAGATTCGGATCAAGATCCGCACTCCGCCTCCCCGCCACTATAAGTGTTGCCACAAATCCCTATCATATCTATCTCCCCGCACCTGGTACGTGTCACCGTGTACAATGGTGAGCGCGTGGCGTGTCCACCATCAATCTCCTCTATTGCTAACGACTCGAAACAGGGCGTCAGTATTGAGACAATCATTCCTGGTGACGGTAAAACGTTCCCCAAACGGGGTGGTAAGTACAGTATCTCCGATCGTGTTTAAACTAAGATCGCCTCAATATCGCAACAGACTCGGTCACGATTCACTACGTGGGCACACTAGACAATGGAACCGTGTTTGATTCGAGCAGAGATCGGCAAGCATCGCACCTCTTGTCCATGATAAAAGCTGACGATCGTTGTTCCATAGCAAAGACCCCTTCGTGACACAAATAGGCGTCGGGAAGGTGATCAAGGGATGGGATGAAGGTATGTGACTTCTCGCATCTTCTTCTGTCCAATATTCAGTGTTTCGTTAGGCGTGCCGCAACTATCGCTCGGCCAGAAGGCCATCCTCACAGCCTCTTCTGATTACGTGGGTGAATATTTCATGAAGATCGAGTTCCGGTCTGACATCATTTCAGGCGTACGGTTCACGCGGATTTCCACCCGTCATTCCACCGCACTCGACCTTGAAATTTGAGGTTGAATTGTTGAAGATCAATTAATGACTTTTAAATGACGCGGCGTGTATGTTGGGAGCGAGTTTACTGTCAGCATTTGTGACTGTCTTTCTGTACCAATCCACTCAATTGTATGTTCATGCATTTTGACATTTCCACTGCGAAATTGCGAGGCGGTCCAGGATCTTTGGTATGGTGATTGCGATCATAGTATCATTTGCTTTGATTGTACTCCCCTATCAAACGCAACAATTCCTCATATTGGGCTTCTCGTTGCGCCCGGTGCTCTGATTATCGCATAGTTCTGATGATCAGCATTAAGCGGCTTAAACCTTGTGCGCTTGCTTTACCTTCGGCGAAAGCCCCGATAGCAGCCAGCGACTCGTGATGAACTTGCCGAGATGCTTCTAGGAGAACTTCCATCGACGTATCTACTTGATATCAGAGATAAAGCGAAAGATCCAGGAGACTAAAACGTTTCAGCTTACCTGATGTCCTATTCTCGCGCGAATCATCCATCAGGCTATGAAGTTTTCCACGGATCTCCGTGAAGAACTGGTCCCATCCTGCTTCATCCTTTTCAGCGACAGCTCTCGCTTCCTGTCGCATTTTAGCTTCAGCGCAGTTCGCCCGATTTTCTGTGAGCATCTGCTGCAGCCTATCTAGCTCAGCTCGCAGGGGATCGTTCGTGTTAGATGACGCGCTCATGAAAAAATACTGCTTGCCACTGGTGTTGGATCTCGTCAGTCCCCGATGACCGGCAGGGTGATGGGTTGCAGAAAACGGAGGCACAAGCTCCGAAGTCTAGAAGGAGTTCACCTCATGATCGGTCGAAACACTTCTTATCGACTGCAGCCCCTTGTGACAACACTGCGCCACGTTGCCGGTAGCATTGGATATTTTATACATCCTGCCCGGAGGTATGGTGCTATCGATCTTTCAGAGCGTGTTGCACATTGTAGGCACTCCGGGCCCAATGAATTCTATGGCTCTCAGCTGATGGCATAAATCGAGTATTCTTTTGGAACGACACGAATGGTCAAATCATTCACAGTAGCTGGCACTGCACAATTACATCCCTGCGCCCTTCTACAATGTCATGAGGTCAACGCCTGCAATGGCAGGTTAGCGTTTCTAAGACTTTCCGGAGCTTACAAGAATTACGAAAGGACTTGGCCGTTGAAAGTAGATCTTGATTGCCTGGTCAAGACGTAGAGCATCATATGGAGAAAACCGTGGTGAATATGCGTGAATGCCGCGACCAATCGTAAAGCAGACCCCACAGCAAAACGTCACGATTCACGGGATAAGCGTGATCCTGAAAGATGATCGATGCTATCGGTCCCTTAAAACGCGTGTAAGAGCAGGCTGGGAGCCGTGGCCCGTGTCGGATGAAGCACGGAATCTAATAAAACAAATTAAGCTCCAATCCAGCGACGCGATCGGAGGGTGGTGTAAGTTTGTGGAGTTTGGATAGTGAAACTACTCACACCCCAAGTTGGATGAACGGCTCTACCGACTTTACTAATATCTAGAAGCGCTGTTCATAATCAGGTCTTGAATGTCTCGCTGAGGGATTAAAGAATACTCACAAGCGAGAATGATGTCACAGCACAAGCGACCAACCCATAGCGCGACTACAGGGGTCATTAAGTCATTGGGAGCAGGGCATGGCCCTTCAATGTTGAATTACACCTTGCACGTAAGCAGTAACACACCTGGGCGCAATTACAACTCAGTGACATTGATCAAGATCTATCAAATGCGGACCTTTCCGGACTGACGAAAGGGCAAGGTTAAATAATGAGGATGTTCGGCTGGACACTTCACATAAGTATCAGTCGGTTTAAGTTTTCCAAGAACGACTCAGGAACTCGAGGAACGGCATCGCGCTGCTAAACGGCAAGGGCTTTCTCCGGGTCACACAAAAATGTGTCAGTGCGTAACATGTGATGTTAGATGGTATCATCTATAGATCGCAAGCCAAGCTCAATTACATGTTCATCTAGCGGGGAAATCTCGCACCGCAGGCTCCTTATGGTTGAGGTATCGGAGAACCCCGACTGGGACATGACATCCTTTCAGAGCATCGAAGGAAGGGGTCTTGGCGAAATACTGGCAACACAGCGCTGAAGGGAAATAATTGGATCATTCAAAACTACAGTATCATTAATATTTCCATCAGCTACATCAAAAAACGCAAAGAATAATTACGCTATTAGCGAAGCCATCGGTACGTGTACTTCAACCATGTCCATATCGTCATCATCGTCATCTTCACTGTTCATCTGGTCTACCAGAGGTTGGACAGAATTATGAGAATCTTGAGATTTTGTAGTCGCAGCGGAAACATAACCCTCTTCGATGTCGATGCTTCTGGGAGGGTTGAGGTCTTGGGCTAGCTCGTCCTCGCTCACATCTGCAAACTCTGCCAGCTGCGCGGCTAAGAGGGCAAGCTCAGCCTGCAGTGCCGCCCTCTCGTCGCTGCTCAACTCAGTGCGTAATAGGGTCTCGGTATTATGAGATGGCAGAGACGTGCCCAGAGTTGTCGAAACCGCTTGGTTATCGAATGTCGACGATACCTCGACGGAACCGGCAAACACCGGAGGCGCTTGAGCCACCATCGCGGTATCTGCATGTGTTGATCCGTCCTCGTTCGAGATTTGGAACAATTGTCCAAAATTTATGGCTTTGAGAATGTTTTGGGCCGCTTCCCAAGCATCGCCGCCTTCTCGAACCTGGCTTTCGGCAGTTTGTGTTTCCGACGGAGCAGGTTGAGGGCGATGATTTGCCGTAGACGCGGACGGTCCTGGATAACCAAAGCCATAAGGATGACCAGGTTGTCCTTGTGCGGAAACATGTGGCTGGGACGACGAAGCACCGGCATCTGCGTCATGGACAAGGGGAATATGAGTGAAAGGTGATGACGATACATGTCCCTGATGGGCAGACAGTGCGGTTTGAGCGTGAGTCTGCGGACGACGAGTAGTTCTTTTGGAAGTCTGGTAGATGACATCGTCAGAAGTTGCAACAAAGATCCAAGTGTGGTGCTTACATTCCCACCTTCCCAGTTGCTATTTAATCTGTATTTCCCATTATTCCCCTTTTCTAGGCGTCCACGTTTGAAGGCTTTTTGGAGGGCCTGGCTAGCTGAAGGCCTAAAATTTGACTGTAACGGGTAATGTGATGCCATCCAACTAAAGAGGGCCTTTGGTGCACACCCCTCTGGGTCACCAAAATCTATCAGGGCCTCTACAATCATTTCTTCATAACTAGGGAGGTCATCGACAGTACTTGATGGCGGGGGTTGTTCAGAAGGATGAGAGGGATGAGCTAAAGGTGAACTCGTGAATAACGGTGGTGGGTGACTTGGCGGAGGCGGTGGAGGCGGATTTGATTGGTATTGGGCCGGAGGTGGGTGAGGGTAAGGGGGATATGGATGGGGGAAACTGTAGTGTGCTTGGGGCGGCGCGGGGTAGTACGGAGCATGTGGATACGAAGGATGGTAATAGGGTTGGTGCGGATAGTGCGGAAGGGATTGCGGCGGTGGAGGTGGGTGAGCTGCTGCAGACGGTGTTACACTACCAGAGACTGGGCCATGCGTTACAGTGGGACCTGACAGCTGCTCAGAAGAGGATGAAGCAATTTTGTCTCCTGTGTCCGAAGGTGAATCGTTTGGCGGTGATGTTGATTTAGGTTGATCCCCAGAGTCCAATGAAGGGCTCGACTGTTGAGCTTGTGCATGCTGAGAGATCTGAGCATTTTGAGCCTGAATCGCTGCAATTGCAGCTCGAATGTCATACGGCCACACAGTACTTTTTACATGGAGTGGTGCATGGGCCTCAAATGTAAGACAGATATCTATTATCTGTAGTGGAGGAAGCAGTCCCAAGTACTGTCGTTTGATGGCATAAATTTCAGATTCTGTCATCAAGGCCGTACATGAATACACAGTTTATGATCCAGCACATCTGTCCGCACCTGTGAGGGGCTGGTATCCATTTTGTATTGGAGGATGTGTTGGAGGGTAGGGAGCTGGAGTGCTCGCCGTTTGCATGGTTCCGTGTGCTGCACAGTTTTTCGCATCAAGGTTTGCAAGTAAATTCAGCCACCGCACCGTGACAACACTAAATTCATCCATTAAACTACCGAGCAATGATTTCATCCTCGTCCCCTAGCCAGAGGAAGACCCAGTCATTTATTCTTTATTCCTCCCGCCAACTTTCTAAGTATGTGCTTTCCCAGAAAGAGTGATCGTTTTATCTTTGTCTGTCTACTGTCTACCGAAGATACTACACAGGGTTGGTTCAGTGGCTTCTGAACACATGATTCTCTCCCGTAGGTGAAGGATACAAAAACCCAAAGGTCAACAGACCGCACCCTTCAGCAGGTTCAAGACACGTCGTTCCTCAACTGGAAGGACGGCCTTCTTCCTGACTTCCTGTTGTAACCGGTAGTTCTATTGTTGTCGGCGGTTGCGACCCTTCAATCAAGGAGGCTTCGTCTGGAGAAAGAGAGAAAAAAGATTCCTTGTATTTCATTGTCCATCTGCGCACCTGGAAGATCACAGGTCAGACACGAGCTAAAAATAAAATTTGGATGAGACACATACGGGCGAGAAGACATGTTCCCGCTCTCCCCAATCAGCAAGGAAGACGCAATAGACTATAGCGGCTAATCATTATGAATATGTTTGCCACATCAGCCAACCGTGATAGCGTGTAAACTCACTGGGTATTAGGGTATAGGTGAGGATGTGGGACGCGGAGTACACCCATGGTGGACGGAAGTCTCCATCATCTGAATCTTGCTCAGCGCTCTGATTTTGACTCGGAGTTGGTCGAATTACTGGAGGCTTTTTCGAGTAGAAACGTATACACGGTGTTCTGAGACTGCGGGCCAGTGCAGTTGGTCGGAAGTGGTTGATTTTGAACATGAAGTGAGATGTAGGCTGAGGTGCAAGCGGCCACAGCCGCATCTTCAAGCATGCTTCAAGCGACTGCCCTTCATCCTCACGGTCATCACACATTGAATTCCTCGTGCACAACTTCCGCTTTTCAAAGTTCAACGACACTCGGAATGGCCAAAATATCTTATTCTGTGTTACTTTGCATACCCGGGAGCACCTTGATGAAAGAAAAACAGGCGTTCTGTGACAGAGTTGTTGGGTATGAAATTCTGGAAGCGGAGAGCTGTCGATTATGTATCATGCTAGCACATACACTCCTTGGAGCCACTCGCAAGTAGTTTGCGGACTAGATGGCAAAATCTCGGAGGAACGGCTGTCTTCCTTCTATTTCTTCTGCCTAGGGAAGACTAGATCTACTAGGAGACTAAAGATATACCAGTTCTTTATACAAGGCTCGTGTCTGCAGCTGGCGAATCGGTTTGTCTCATACTTTCGCAGAATAATGATGGGATCGAAACTCATGTTCATCACAGTTCTTCTGAATCAATTCTCCGGCGCGGTTCGTGGAGCCTTCGCCCCGTTTCCGCTGAGCACCTGACCTTTGGAGACATGATGCTCTTAAATGCTCATGCTGGGAGTGGCGGCCTATGCTGTATCCCACCATCTCTTGATCAGAAACATGTCTCTCAATACAACAAGCACACCCGGATACACTTTCGCTGCCAGCGGAGGAGCTGCCGGTGCATCCGACGTGGCTGACCCTATCTCTTACCTTTATCCTCATCACTCTACTGCAGTCGCAAAGTCCCTGATTCAGACCGCTCAGGCTCTCGTCAATCCACGAGGAAAGGGCATCTATGCCACTGATGAGACTATTGATGGCATTGAGGCCAGACTAGTCGCCGCAGAAGGAGAATTGAAAGTCTATACAGATGCTCAAAAGCAACAGCGCAGACGGCGGTGGAGGGAGTGCCTGTACGAATCACTTCCCACTGGCAAGTATTGGCGCCTATCACAAAATTCCCAGCCCATCAGACAGATCTAATCTTGGCTCTACGTAGAATATATTTCGGGTGTCATCTTGTACCATGAGACCCTTCTCGACTTCCAGCTGGGCCCTGTGCTGTCGAACAGGGGCATTATTCCCGGCATTCGTGCTGACACGGACGCGCATCCTCTTCCAATTTCTCCCTCAGAACCTGCTACTCAGGGTCTTGACGACCTTCTACCTCGCCTACAGGCAGCAGCAGCAGCTGGAGCCCGTTTCAGCAAATGGCGTGCCCCGATCCTCTGCAATTCGTCATCCCTACCCACTCAGGCTGGTCTCGAAGTCCAGGCTGAAAACCTTGCTCGCTTTGCTGCTATCAGTCAACAAGCTGGTCTAGTTCCTATCGTGGAACCTGATGTTGACTTTGCTGAAGATGCAGACCTCAAGAAGAGCATCGAGGTCCACGTGAAGATCATCAGTATGATTTACGCGAGATGCGCTGCATATGGTGTGCTGCTGGAGGGTAAGGGCGGTCTTTGAGGAGTTTGGTCACGAGTAACTAACTTGTTCACACAGGTTCTTTGATTAAGCCTTCCTTCGCGCAACCTGGCCTCAAGCACCCTTCGCGTTCTACCACGTCAGTTGAGGAGATTGGCCTGGCCACAGCTACAATCCTTGCTCGTTCAGTCCCTGTCGCAGTTGCAGGTGTCGTCTTCCTCTCAGGCAAGACCTTCACTATACTCTTCTACTCGCACACCCTAAAGTGATATTGTTTGCCATGCAGGTGGTCTTTCTGACTCTGATACAGTGAAGTACCTCAACGCGGTCAATGTTGTCGCCAATAAGGCTCCCGCTAACTCTCCTCTGTCTCGTCTACCTCATCTGACGTTCTCATTTGGACGCGGTCTGCAGGGCGATGCTATGCAGAAGTGGGTGAAGGGTGATGAAACTGGTGCACAATCTGCGTTTGAGGCCAGGGCTAAGGCTTGCTGGCTCGCAGCGAAAGGCGAGGCTTGAAGCCCTAAATATTGGATCTCATCCGTTTTCAGTCAACTTTCAAAATAATAGATGTCTATGACTCATGTCCGTCGCCATCGCCTCGGTATGAGACATACTTGCCGCAAAATCACGATGAGGAAGCATAGAAGAGGCACATTTGAACTCATAATGCATGTTCATCAACAAGCACTCGACCCTCTCGAATCCTAAGCTCATCAATCTACTGCCAGATGCTTTTGAGCAATTTATTTACATTTCTTGTGCTGTCTTCCTTTCGTCAGGGGCAATAACTGAAATGGACAAACACGGCCTTGAAACACGCCGCATGGTCCGACCAGCACAGCGCTATTTGTCCATGGCACAGTTAATTGGTGATGTCCATTTGTAGGAAAGGGCTGCAGACTTACAGTGCAGTCGGTTCATTGACATATCCAGGGACGGCTGAATAGCATATATCAATGCAGGCATGGCGAAAGTCCACCGTACGTAAACTACATTTATGCACTGTAACCTGCTAAAGGCTGCATGTAGTTGGTCATACTCTCGGCGCGGGGTCATATGGCCATTCTCTCCTGATCGCTCCTGATTTCGCGCCCATATTCGTGAAGAGTACATGGCATCATACTGCCAAGACAAGAGACAGTGCTGTCGGTGGTCGAAGGCGCCATGGCAGCCAATCATGGAGTTATGTAAACGCCCCTATAGCGAGTTCAATACACAACAACGTCGTCTCCAGCACCCAGGTCACCGTATTTGAGTGTTAAACGGTCACAATATCCCGCTACGTGTCCTGCCTCGTCCCATAGGTTTGCAGGCACAAGCACTGACAACTGTCATCCGGTAATTGAGTCCATTACTGTCTTTCGTCCTTTGCGGTCTAGCTGCGTATCCCCAGTCCAAATTCTGGCTATGCGCGCTCCGTTTCTCGATGGCCATGGACTATAAAGTCTGGTCAACTTCCAGAGGTCAGTCATTAACAATACAGTCCCCAAACAAGTCAATCTTCAAACAACTTCTCTGCACAATGAAGCTTTCCTCTGTTGTCGCTCTTCTCTCTGTCTTTGCCCTGCCCGCTTTTGCGACGCAGGTATATGTGACCTACGACAACTTCTATGACAATTCGGCTACCTCTCTATCCCAAGTCGCCTGCTCTAACGGTGCCAATGGCCTCTTGACAAAGGGCTACACCACTTTCGGCTCTCTTCCGTCTTTCCCCAACATTGGGGGTATTCCCAACCTCACTTGGAATTCGGCTCTGTGCGGTACCTGCTGGAATTTGAAGTACACCACTCCCACTGGGAAACATGAGAGCATCTATATCACCGCTGTTGATGCAGCGTACACATACAACCTGTCGTTGGAGGCATTTAACAAGTTGACGGACAACACTGGTGTCGCTTCGGGCAAGGTCTCTGCTACCGCCACCCAGGTAGCCACAAGCTTCTGTGGCATGTAAAGAAAGGCAAGTCGTTTTACAATCCGTCTGTGCCAACGCGAACAAAAGCTTACTTTGAAGTAGGAGTGTACTTGTCACCAGAATATCTTGAAGTTTGAAGTTTGAAGTATTCTTAGCTTACATTACGGACCTTTCGTCTCACCGGTTTGCTTCTTCTACCGCTGCTCTTATGTGTATTTGGATTTTGGATTTCTTTTACTGTACAGTCGTTCACAGTACTCACCTGTTCATTGTGTTAGAGTCGGTGGCTGGACTTGCATTAACTTGACTGTCTATATATGGATATTCTGTCTTGATCGTCGTGTTGCATCATCGAGTGTCATCGTGCATCGACGCCTGCGAGGGGGTTATAAGCCAGGATGTGACAGGGGCATGAACGATTTATTCTCTTTCTTATCATCATGAGTATCTATGAACTTGCTCCCAAACCGCCCACCAAGCTCGGCATTTATCGTGCCCTGGCCCCCTCTGCGGGCGTGCACGTTTCCCCACTCGCATTGGGAGCTATGTCCATTGGGGACAAATGGCACCAATACGGAATGGGTGCAATGGACAAGGACTCCTCAGTGAAGCTGCTTAACGCCTATTTCGATGCAGGCGGGAATTTCATTGATACTGCGAACAATTAGTGAGCATCATGTTGCCGTGCTGTGAGCCTCCCTAAGTGGAGTATTATAGCCAAGACGAAAGCTCAGAGGAGATCATCGGCGAGTGGGCTGAAACGCGTGGTATTCGTGACCAACTTGTCATTGCTACAAAGGTTAGTTGTTACCAACAATTCACGACATATCTTGTGAGTTGAGGGCTATCTCTCGAACAGTACACTACGAACTTCAAACGAGGCTCCGATGAAGCACAGAAGGTCAACTATACTGGAAACAATGTCAAATCGATGCGTATCAGTGTGGAGGCGAGCCTGAAGAAACTCCGAACATCCTACATCGACATCTTTTATCTCCACTGGTGGGATTTCGATACCAGTATCGAGGAGGTCATGAATGGACTGCACATCCTTATTCAGCAGGGCAAAGTTCTCTACCTGGTAAAGCATATCAAAAGCCCCTGTCATTTTATTGAGTTATTTAAACCCGCTGTATCAGGGTATCTCTGACACACCTGCCTGGATTGTGTCCAAGGCGAACCAATATGCTCGGGATTACGGGAAAACTCCCTTCGTGATCTATCAAGGCATGTGGAACGTCTTGGAGCGCTCATTCGAGCGCGACATAATTCCCATGGCCCGCGCCGAAGGTACAGCCGCAGTTGCGTGGGCTGAGTGGTCCTCATTAATCAATCGTATGATTCAATAGGCATGGCGCTCGCACCCTGGAACGTTCTCGCCAGCGGTAAATTCCGTACAGATGAAGAGGAGCAGAGGCGCCGTGAGACGGGAGAGAAGGGAAGGGATTTCATGGCCCAATCTTGGGAACGTAGCGAAAATGAAAAGAAGGTGTCTCAGGCGCTAGAAAAGGTAGCCAAGGAGGTCGGGGCCACTCACATCACCGCTGGTAAGTTTTATTGCATCCATCATAAAAATAAATCAATGAGGGGGGATGCAGTGGCCATCGCATACCTTATGCAGAAAACGCCGTACGTTTTCCCCCTCGTTGGGGGGCGCAAAGTCGAGCAACTATATGGGAATATCGAGGCGCTTGACATATCTTTGTCCCCCGAACAGATCAGGTATTTGGAAAGCATTATCCCGTTTGATCCAGGTTTCCCGACCACCATGATTGTGCGTAGTGTCTGTCTCAGTCGTATACACCAAGCTGACGCATCTCGCAGGGCGATGGGTCATCTCCTACCATGCTTCTCTCTCACACCGCTCATTTCGAGAAGGTCCCGCGCGTCGAACCGATTAGACCGTCAAAGGACTAAGCATTAATTCCTAAACACAGCAGTTCCAATTTTGTTACAATTGTATTTCATATCAGTGAAATTTTGTTGATTGGCAATTAGTTGTGACTTGCATTTTTTATCATGACGTGCTGTCATGTGCCGAAGTTGCCAAGGTCCAATCCGAATTGCATATGGTTGAATCACATTGTGGGCCACTGCTTCACGTTGTTTCGGCGGTGTGCACCCTCGTATAGTGGTGATAGAACACTAGTGCCAAGTTTACCGAGGAATGCCCCGCGCTTTATCAAGATTATCAGTGATCGATGCGATCACCCGATATTTTGGTGATAAGTTGGTGCCATGTTGCTCTGAACTCTGATAGATCCTGCAGACTAAGCACAGCGACACAACAATCCCGTTACAGGTATAGCCTCGTACTGGTCGAAGTTGTCACTGTCCCACCATATGCATCTCGTGAGCTTTAGAACCTCTTGATTCCGGCAGGTAGCCTCATGATCCAACCAAGAGAAGTTGGCCTAGGCGTTCTCTGCAGCACGAATTTGTACAGTCGCAGTTGACGCTAAGATTTCTGAGAACTGTAGTTGCTTATCCTGGACTCAGTTAAAAGTGCCGATAGGTTTTTGTTGAAAATATCGTGTCAGAAGGTAATTTCGAATCCCACTTGGAGAGTCCGCTATGCGCAGCTCGCCGCGAAATTTGGAACTGTGGATGAATTCATGTGCTGCCCACACGAGTGGTATCGGTCCGGGCTATTATCCACAATGCTGCAGATTACGGGGATAATCTATCTATCGTCCACCGCGGTTGATCATCGGGTGAACCTTCCACACGAAGATATCGGACACGGTCATGAAGCCGTGATGGTTTTCCGAGCCAAAATTCTACTTCGCTGTGTAATTTCAACGTGTAAGATTGATCTGCGGGCGAGAATAGGGAAAACCCCTACCTCGGGATAACCCTCCATCCACCCCAGAAGTCAGGCAATGGGACATCGCCTTCTTTGTCGGATGCCTGTACTCCAAATCGTTCCTGAACCTCCGCCAATCGGTTGGGCAGGTCTTCTTCCCCGATCACACTGCTCTGATGGCTTGCCCACGCACCCAATCGGGTGCCGACAGGGCGGGACTTAAAGTACTCTTCGCTCTCCTCTTTCGACATCTTCTCGACCCTACCAAGCACCCTGACCTGCCTGGACATCTCACGCCAGAAGAAAAGCAGGGCAGCTTGAGGGTTCTCTTCCATTTCTCGAGACTTGCGAGAAGTATAGTTAGTATAGAAGACAAAGCCCCGCTTGTCTAGTTGTTTGAAGAGCACCATGCGCGAAGAAGGTATGCCAGACGCCGTCGCTGTAGAGAGAGAGATGGCATCTGGTTCGCGGACATTGGCTTTGAGGGCTTCGTTGAACCAGATGTGAAATTGCTCTAGGGGAGATGTGTGGACATTTGACGGGGTTATATGATCTGGGGTATCATATTGAACGTGTCCTTGGACTTGGAGGCAATCTGCTGATTCTGTAACGGAGACTGAGGACATGAATGATCGATAGAAGCTACTGCGGATCGAAGTCAATGAAGGGGCACAAAAAGAAGGCGATGATGCCGTCAGGATAAATGTGCGAGGTATGATGGAGGTGATGGTACGGGTTAGTAAGAGCATGAACTTGACTAACGTCGTCAAGGATAAAGTGAAGTTGCCGGCTGATCGCTTCGGGGATTCAATTCATTGGTGTTGACCTCGTACATCGTCAGCGACACGTACAACTGACCAGACTGGCCACTGGCGATCAACAGGACTGGGCTATCTGACGAAGTTCCCCAATTCTGTGAATTACATCCCACACAATATGTTATTCTATCAATCTTCAGGCGCCTCTGTGATCTAAAAATCGCCCTCACGGGCTTGCAGACTCCAATGGTAAAATCAACAAGCTACACGGAATTCGAAGCTCCCCGAATTTCCGCTTCACGTACCGTCTTGTTGTTTGTAGCGACCGCGGATCAGTGACATGCTATCCGGCGTCATGCCAGAAGCTCTCTACGATCATATTCTGACGAACACCAGGCAAGCGCGAGAAGAGATAGATGAATAAACTTTAACATTCACCAACATCGCGAACCCCGTAAGCGAGTGCTCCATGTACGGCATATCCATCTTATCGATGGGCAGGTGTATCCCACAATCAGTTGCGATCTCTCTCGAGGCGAAACGTGAAAGGATCCTCTCAGACTGGGTGATGATCTACGCTCATAACTCACTTAGCTTTCTTTCTGTTATAGTCTCATCGACCTAGGGTCTGCAATGTGGTCGGCCCAAATAACTCATTTGCATATAAAATTATATTCGTACGTTGTTGGTGTTTGAACGATTTTACTAGATGAGCTTCCATTCTGTTTACGTTCAGCCCGCCTATCTATGTATAAAGATAGGTCGTCTGGCACGTCAGTAGACGCTTTGCTACTCTCAATAAGGAGTAGCTTAACTTACGAGTCGTGTGAGGGTGCACTTAGGCTGATGCCACCGGGTGTACACAAACCCAACTCGAGCCGAGGCTCGCTAACTTGGCGTTTGATCAAATCAGGCTGCAAGTTTGTGAGTTAATTATGATGAGAACACAGATAGGATTACCTCGGGCACAGCAACGGATTGATGAAGGTGGCGATACTCGCTTGGCGCAGTATCCATGTCAAGTCTGGCAGCTGGATAGAACGACCGGACGCTTACACGAACACGAGTTTCACAGGGGTGTTCGTCTTTGAGAATCTAAGCTTGCTGTCAGTGGGAAGTGACAGAGATTTGCTGGAGCTCTCAGCTTGTTTCAACCATTTTACCTAACAGTACCAGTAGGGGCAGGAACAGTAACTAATCTATATGGCCCTTCAGTTGCCATCTCCCGTCCTGTATGGGCGTCAGCGCAAATTACTCAGTCTGCAAGCTGTTAGTCGGCCCGCGAAAGCGGAAATGTGAAGGATGATCCCCTCAACATGCGCAAGATAGGATTTCGATAACTGAGTCATCGGGCCGTAAGCAAGGGGAATCTTGCCTTATAGTGCCCAGCCCTGACCCTCGATCTTTTTGTTTTCGACTGGGCCAATCGAAGGACCAGAATGAAATAAATTGAGTTCTTCGAGCAAGTGTTTGACTAAAGCAGTAACGAGGTACTGATCTGAGTTGGGCCGGCGCCTTTTTGCCGAGGGACTCCCCAGAAATAGTCTGGACCAACATTTAGTAAAGTGCCTACGATAACACACGATAACATACCACTAGGTACTTCTCAACCAGGTACCCCAAGTATCAGGTAGATAGAGAGCTGTCAATGCAAGTAGTCCTGCCGCTGACATCGCTCCTTGGACGGTCTAGGAGTACCACTGAATTTGAAATCGATGGCGGGACAGGCACTGAAGGCTTGAAGTATTGTGCCGCTGCAGAGGCTCTGGAACAGGTCTGGATGGAACAAGGGTGACGTGCCATCGACCGCTGGTTTCATGATTGATATCTTGGCGACTGTGTGGCTCTGTGTGCGCTGGCAAATGATTATGCGCAGCTACACTGAGGGCGGTCAACGCATTTCCGGTTTTGAAGCTTACTTTGTTGACAAACGCTGGACGAACAGAGATGACCGTATGGATCGAAACTTTGGTGTGGCGACCTTCGATTGGAATAGTGCAAGCAGCCCTCCTCCGTCGACGTAAAAATACGGCGCTAGTCAACTTGAAGGAGGTTTACTAAGTATAAACTTTGGAAAATTCTAAGCTACAAAACTGAAAATAGGATTTCAAGAACAGCCCCACGTGCCTGACAGCTGCCGGCATGTTCCGAGTAGGATCTGAGATTGCAACCATGCATGCAGTGAAATGGTCTTCATCAACTCTTCATATCCTACTTTTCACTCTTCTCTTTCCTCCTCAACGCCCTAGTCCCGTATACAACTTGCCTCGTTGCCCAGCGAGCGCATTCCATCTTCAAAATGCACTCCATATCCGACTTGACGACGTTCTGTCGGAAGACGACCGGTGACGTCCCTCCGAAGCTTGTGGTATGTTGTATACATTTCGCCCTGTCAACCATCCAGAGCTCGACACTTTTTGTAGGGCGCGTCAACCACAGTTGTAGGATCAAAGATGTATCTTTTCGTGCGTTGCTTTCTTGCTCTCCACAGTCCTTTCTCATACAACCTTCCGTGTAATAGGGTGGGCGCCTGGTCACAGAGCGCCGCATGGTGTCGGATCTATATGTGTTCGATATGGAGACCTTCGTCTGGGAGAGGATCACACCATCTCCAGAGGATGATATCCCTGAAGCAAGATATTTTCACTGCACGGAGACTTGTGAGTTTCCCGACATCCTTAATTGCCGCCTCGCTCTCATGCAAACTCCACTTATCACAAGGGAACAATCAACTGATTATTTTCGGTGGTATGGGCAGCACCCCGAACTCCAATAATCCTGAAGATCTTTGTGTACTCAATGACGTCCGTTTCTTCGACTTATCAATAATGCACTGGCTTCCCGCAACAGCTACTAATAGCACCTCTGCGGAGTCTGGCGCGGAGACCGTGATTCCAAAGCCTCGATATGCCCACCTATCATCTGTTTCAGCTGATCGTCTTTTCATCATCGGTGGTCAAGACCTGTCGAATGTTTGGCTAGATGACATCTATGTGTACGATTTATTGGGTAGAGCTTGGGTTCAGCGCCGAAGTTTTCCCCACCATTGTGGTACCTACCGTAGCGTAGCCGTCTCCGCAAACCAACGTGTCCGATTACCGCAGGAAGAAGTCCACCCAACGGATACGACCACCATGCTAGGTCCCCCTGGAGCACGATTCCGGCCCGACAAGTCCCCCCCTTCAGCCCAAGCCTTCACTTCGTCCGATTCGTTCGTTCACATGCCGTACTCAGCACCCCCAACTGACGACTTTCCGAATGACATCTACCTGTACAGTAACTATAACGTAAGCTGTCAACTGTCGTGATCGCTCGTTCAACCCTGATGAGATATCTGTCATGAAGTTCACAGATGTCAAGCGCGAGTTCGAGGTCTTTTCGCCACTACCAGACACAGATTTCACAATCACAGATCGTTCCACCGATATGACAGGCACGTCATTCCCCCCAGGACTCCGTTTTCCTTCAGGTGCTATCCTGGGCAACCACTTTATCATTGCTGGCACGTACCTGGCGCATACATACCAATCTTATTCTATCTGGGCGTTAGATATGTTGACCATGACTTGGTCTCGTATTGATCCGGGGAGCGCCGTGGCGACTGGGTCCTGGTTTCGTTCCTGTTTATGGGCAGAGGCGAATAAATTCATGATCTTCGGTAACCGGAATGGCAACCTCATCGAAGACTACAACCGCCGGCTTCTCAGTTGGGATCACGTTGCTGTGATAGATTTGGAGTCGTTTGGAATCTATCAACCTCCGCCTCTGCAGATTGATATACCAATGCAGGAGTTTGGATTATCTGCCCTAGAAGAGGGTATTCTTGCTGATTTTGAAATCATCTGTGACGATGGGCGCAAAGTCAAATGTTCAAGGAAGACTCTCGAGGAACGTTGGCCTTGGTTCAAAGACCAAAGGAACAAGTTCTTGGCGCGGGCACGACAGGCAATAGAGATCTTGCCATCATCTTCCATGGATGTTGGGCTTCCGGATCTCCCTGGCACGCCAGGTTCTTCGGAAGCGCGTCCAGACCCACGTCTCACGCCACGCGCCTTCAACCTGTCCGAGCCTTATCCAATCACACTCGCACTATTGCAGTATTTTTACTCATTGGCGCTTATCACTCCCCTTCAACATGCGCCTGCGGTGTTGAGCCAATTGTTGATCCTCTCAAGTACTTATCAAATCCACCACCTCGAATCCCTTGTAAAGCATGCAATGCATCGGGCTCTTTCGAATTCAACTTCTGTCGGTGTGTACGAAGTCGCAACACTGTGTAGCTGTCGGAGCCTTCAAATTAGGTTTGTTTTCAAGTCCCTCTTCACGGCATATTTTGACTTTTTTCCGTTCAGGGCACTCAAGACAGTGATGGTAAATATTTCAAACACGTTAGGGTCTCTTGTCACGAGCTGACTTAGTTCTCAACTCCTAGTCTTATAGCCAGAAGAGGACTGGTCGTTCCCGCGCTGACAGTAAAACCGGAGGCGGTGGTCGTAATCCTGACCCCAGCGACAGCGATAACCCTGGTCGTTCGAGTGACAATGTCCCAACATCAAGTCGTAGCCGTGGTGGTGGTGGCGGCGGCGTTTCTGACACAAATTTCCCTGGCTCTCTGGACCAGCAGAGCAGTACAGGCTCAACGACAAGAGGATTCACAGCTAATCACAGTAAGTGATGCGCTCTAGAGACCGTGAGTAAAGATAAACCAATCTAACCCCGTGATTTGTGATCATGTAGATTTTCCCACTCATGATGGGGCACGTCAGATTTCGGCTGCCACCGTAACTGCGACAGATTCTCAAATAACACCTCCCTCACATAAGAACACACTTTCTGAATGTACGTTAACGCCACGAAGGAAAAGATCCATGGCGCACCACCACAGAACGTACAGCATCATTTCGGCACATACGGATTTTGAGATATGCGCCGTAGCCGACCTGCTTTCGCCTTCAGTATCGCATCCACGGAGCTACGCCGAAGAGCAAGAACGCGTTGGGGTCGCAATAGATGATACCGATGACTTCCTTGATCCCAGCAACGGTATTCATACTGCTGGAAAGGCTCCTATAGCTCCATATCTTCTTCTAGAGCACGAAGAACCACTTTCGCCTTTCTTCGGATCGCATTCCATGACCCACTCAACCACTCATTCAGAATCTGATTTCGACATATCATCAGATGATTATTCTGGCCCCCACACTCCCTCCGTCTCCTCCTTCCCTTCTTTCCACCTTCCTCGCCGCACGCGGACGCGGTCACGTGCTAGCAACAGGCACGTAAGTGCCAGCGACAGCGATACACCCTCCTTGTCGTCTTCAACGACGTCTATCAGCTCGAGTGGCAGTATCTCACAATTATACTCAACTTCGCCTCCTGTCAGCCCTGACACCCTCAGGACTCCCATTGATTATCCCGCTGTTGCTAACCAACACCTTACCATCATTGAGGAGCGATCAGCGGAAAACCAAGATATAACTGGACGCCGCTATTCTGACTCCGGAAGCATCATCTTTTCTCCCGATTATACACCATCGTCGCTGCGGAAGCCATTTGTCACGCGAACCCCTGAGGCGCGACCAAAAGGTCGCGTGTTCAATGTAAAGAACTTGCAACTCAGTGTTCAACCCACACCCACCCACCATTTTCCATCCATATCACCTTCACCTTCTTCGTCCTTCAGCTCACCCATGAGCAATAACTTTTCCCCGACAAGTGCCTATACACAGATGACCAGCCCTCGCACCACGAAGTCCTCCACTCTGAACCGTTACATCTCTTCGAGCTCGAGCAGTAGCAAGCCTCCGAGCGTGCTTGAAAGCGCGTGGTCGGCGTCTCCAACGGCGAGCGTCGTAACAGCAAAAACAGCTCGCAAGGAAGACAACAAAGCAGAGAAGGCGCGGAAGTCGGAGGAAAAGAAGCGACAGAAGGCGGAGGCCAAAGCTGAGGCCAAGGCTAAAGTGGAGAGATTGGCGGAGGAACTGAAGGAGCGCCAACGACGGAAAGCTGCTACGTTCGATAGGCAGTCAGTGCACTCCCATCGGTCATTTGGTCGTGTTCCACGGCGGCATTGGGATGCTGATATTGCTATGTATGACGGGTTGGGCGCCCTCTGATCGCCGTCCTTTTTTGTCTTCATTTGCTGTCTACTATTCTTGCTTGTTCCTAGAATTCATCGTATATATATCATGTTCATTTTGCATACATTTACATTGTTGTCCTATCTGTCATTAATGTACCACGCGATGTGCCGGATTAGTCTCAAACCTGTTGGAATCACATTCCAAGTGGTTATGAGGTGAAGATAACGATAAAATGACCATTAGAATGGAAAGAGAAAAGGAGACATGAAACCGTGGTGCGAATGACATCTGAGCTAGTCATAACCACGGTAAAACTTTTCCACGTGCAACCTGAACTCCGACACAGCATTAAGCTCGTTGTAGTTGCTAAGATGAAGGGGGAAAGAGCATTCCTCATGTTCGATCTGTCAGAAGGGGGTTTGTTGGGAGATCTGTCACTGCTGCATTGCCCTGACTTTCCGCCATCTCTGGCTCTGGTTGCCTAGCGGCATCAGCGCCAGCGGTTATTGCAGCAAATACAGGTGGGCTGCCCAGAACGCTTGTCATTGATGGATCGGTGGAAAGGACCGAATCTCCCGAAAAACGGGGGGCAATGATGTGATTATCTGCGAGTCCAAAATATAAGCAAATTAACACAATCAAAGAGAATACATAGGGGATAATCTAGAACTTACATTCCCTTGCATGCGCTGTGGCCAGCGTTTAGTGAACTTTGAAAATGTTTTTTCCAAAAACAGTTTGCTCACCGAGATCTTTCTGTCTGCTGCAGGACGTGCCTTCCTTGCAATCAGGCCGGCGAGTCACAGTTTCCTCAAGAAAACCCTTCTGCCTTTCTCGTATCCACCAGTCTTTAATACCCCAGAGCATGACTTCCGTAGCACACTGCCTACATATCCTGTTCCTCGGCGCATCCGGATTCTCATCACTCCCAGCGGTAACGCTGTGGATATCCACAAACAAGTCGAGCTCTATCAGGGGGCGGAAACCATTAGGTTGGGAGTTGATGTGTGATGCAACCTACACCGCGTCAAAATACGTAGGGTCATGATCAAAAAGGAACATCACTAACCTCGCGATAAATATGCCGAGG
Source organism: Suillus clintonianus (assembly GCF_016758775.1). Taxonomy (NCBI): domain Eukaryota; kingdom Fungi; phylum Basidiomycota; class Agaricomycetes; order Boletales; family Suillaceae; genus Suillus; species Suillus clintonianus. The sequence goes on along the minus strand of NW_024539289.1, from coordinate 57,869 downwards.
TGAGAGTTCTTGAGCGGTCAGGTAATCAAGCATAATATCGACCTCGACGGTATTGTGATCGAAGCATCCATAAACTTCGGATGATTGGATGAGATCACCAAGATCAGACATATTATGAGGGTGCTGAGACAGCAGAGGTGCTGCCAAACACCGCCCTGGTACACCAACACCGCAAAATGAGACCTGGCATAGGTCACATTTTGTTGTGGACGGAGCGCGCAAGGCGAGAAGATTCTCGCTGACGGCCAGGTAAGAGACAGTTGAGGGGTAGCGACATTCACATACCAATTTCCGCAAAACGCATGTCCAGGAGGATTACCTAGAGTACAGACAACTGAGATAAATCTTTAGTGATGAAAATAAGGCAACCTACCGTCATCCAAGTGCCACGCACGCTCTGGGTCGACGCCATAGTCAATGACGGGTTGAGGGCACCTCCAACCGAATGCATTATCAGGCATGCAATGAGGACAAGGACGAACATAATCCGCATTTTGATTCAGGTTGGGTTCCGGCGACGCTTCTCGTGGGGTTGGGATCTAGGAAACACGTGCTTCAGAAACGTATTCGCAAATGATCTGATTCCTGAACTACGTACCCTCATAGAACATCCAGCTTTGTATACCTCATCCGCCTGAATGCGTTCTCGCTCAGCGCGTTCTCGTGACGGATCCGCACGCAAAAGAATATCGACGATCGATTGCAGCGGGCGGGATGGTGTTACGATAGTAGATACCCCTCGACATGCAGGACAGTTCGTACCTCCATTCTGGAGTCGGTACTCGTTAGATCAATAGCTCCGTGACGACACCAAAACGGGAAAAGAATGAACGCGTGCAGCTAGCATGCATACCCGATGTGTCGACAAAGCGCATGGCGTGCCACGAACAACTGTCAACAGGAGACCAAAAACTCACACGAATCCACAGAACACAACAGCTTGACAGAAGTCAGCATTGACATATGACTACATTCTGAAAGAGCCATACCTGCCACAGAAGAAGTGCTGGCAAGGGGTCACGACCACCGGTCGGTACACCAACTCAGCGCAGCAACCGCATTGAAGTTCTTGAGCAAGATCATCTGCGAGGGCCTCATAATGAGGTTTAGCGACAGACTTCTCGTTATCTGGCTCGTTTCCCAAGTCCTCTTTGAATCGTTTCTTGCTCGTCTCTTCCTCGAGTCCTTCGAATGAGGAAGGAGGTCCGCGCTTGAGGGCTGAGCTGGATGCGGCTCCACTGCGAGACAATGACAGCCCCATCATGGGGTCTGATGTATCTGAAGACGAGGGTTGCGGTTCTTCTGTCATCCTTGAGAGTTTGGAAAAGAAAGATGTGAATGTTGTGAAGAGCCTCAAGGTCTCTAGTACTTAAGTCACTGACCAAACAATTACTGTCTATTTTTGGGTCTCATTCACTACATGTAACATCACTCAGTGGCTTTTGATGATTCAACAACAAAACATATAATGATTTCGATAGCATAGCGTGGTAGACATGTAGCAACACGCAAGACTGATATTAGGAGATAAAAAAATCATTTGTAATTAGTACTGTACCATGCCGAACTCGGCAGGAGGCGGGGAGGGAGGCGGTCGACCTGTTCTCTTGCATGCACGCGTAAGCTGTTCGCGAAGCTGAACGACCCTGCGTCGTAAATCTGAAGAGCAACAATGAGAACAAAAAGCTTGTGCAAGTCAAACCATACCTTCGCACGGCCAGAGGGCGTTTAGGTAATCTACAGGCTTGAAAAATGCCGTGCAAACGTCAAGAGCAAGGGTTAGTGTATTGTCACAATCCCACAGAGTAAGTGCCCTGAACAAGCCTCGTTGAGAAGCCATCCGTAGGAGTAAAATGACACACTTACCGGCTGATCTGACTCATGAACCAGAAAATGAAGAATGGCCTGTGCATGAGGGAGTGAGCAGCATAACCGGTCACCGCACCCATTCCAAGCACCACGCGCTGAGCAACATTCGCCTGGTGGGATACTATTCACAGGTAGTCAATAAAGGAATAACACAATTGATCAAGTGACTGACGCCATTCCTCGGCTTTGGTCCGGTGGAACAGCCCATTAGCATCGCTGTATGACACGAGACAAATCAATCATAGACAACAACATTTGGTCACATTTCAAGACTCACGCAGTAGCGAGAGGGATGAACCGTTTGAATTCATGAGATACCGTCATGCGAACACTGTAAAAACCAGTCATTGCATAGAAAATCAAAGTGAGTTCCAATCTTACTTGAATAAAAACTCCCGACCTTGAAACAAGAAAGTCCTCTCCAAGCCACAGGTATGCGCGTCAAACGCTTTCTCCAGCGCGTCTGCCTCTAGCCAGGCGTTCACCCCAAAACGAGCCATCTCAGCCTCGTTTGCACTCGGTGTGTGTCTGACTTGCAGGCAACTGTGCCAGAGAAGCATCGTTCGTTGAATTAAGGCCCACACGGTGTCTTTACCCGAGTGATTGGACGTCATGTTCGACAATCCTAGCGCCTCTCCAGGGAAGAGCAGCGCAAACTACACAGAATTTGAGCACCCTGACTGACACGGATTGCCGATACTCACATTCGCGGGCTCCCTGAGGAAAAGTTCTGTAGGGATACGTTGTTCAGCAGTGACATATGATGTATGGCCGGCGATCAAGCTGAGCGCGCTCCAGCATAACCGACGGCACCCCTCTTTTCGGACCTCAGCTTCTGACCAATTGTCATTCCACGCAGGGGTGCTGACCCAAAGTGGCGTGAACTCATGGGCGGCTGGCCAATGTTGCCCAAGCGTCATAGAAGAGCAGGAGCAACCTTGCAAAGGATATTGTGGCTGAGTGTCATTAGGAGTGGCAGGTAAGTGGTCGGCAGGATATACGACCTGCCGAGGAGTACTCCACGTTTGGGGTGCAATCGTAGGCACAGATCGAGGTGAGAACTTGGCAGAATGTGGATTGTCAACATCAAGAAAGGTCAGTCCCAGGCTGCGTATGATCATGTCAAGCATGAGTATCGACGACGAGGCCCGCTCCTTGGTGTGTTGGGAATGAGGACAGATCTCGAAAAACGCCAGAAGCTAAAAGGCGATGGTGACACATGAGCACATATACAACATTGCAGATATATGCACTGACCCAGGCAGCTTGAGCGAGTGAATCATCTATCCACCGAGCGTTAAGACTTGCCTCAAGATGACCTTGCGCAACATCTCGTAACCTAATGGCTCTGTCTCTTCCTTCCCTCCCGTTGCCCGCTTCTGAACTCTGGAAAAATGCAGCAATAGCGAGAGCAGCCGGAAGTAGCGCGGGTTGCATCCGTTCCCTCTTTACGGGATCAAAGTATCTCCCAAGGAACTGAGGGACGTTAATAAAAGTAAACCAATAGCTAGATCCACGGAGTAGAAATTGAATGTCTGCAGTAACTAAGTCCGTCGCGCGGTGGCGTTGTGTCGCAGTAAGGGAAGGAAGGTATGATGATGAGGAAGTATACATAGCAAGAAGTGAATCCCACCATGTTTTACGGGTGAAATCAAGAGAGGGTTCGGGTGTGATATTTGATGATTTGTCTGAAGTCTCACTGGTCTCATTGTCCAGTGAAGTGATGAATGCTCGAGGTGGGCTGTGACCATATGACTCAAATAACTGAAAATCCAACTGAGTCGAAAAACCGAAATCATTGTTTGTGTCCTTGATTCACAGGTAATATGAGCGGACTTCGTCCAACAAGTAATTAAGTCGGTACCTCATTGCTCGTCATGGTACGATATAGAGCCTCATTATCTGAGGGAGTGACCAATGTGACCGCATCAGTGAGGATATTCAGGGGTAAAGGCTGAAACGAATTCGACCCTGCTGAAGCCTCGGTTGGAAAAGGAGACATAGCGGTTAACTGTGGGTCGATGACTGGTGGGGGAATGTTAGGAAAGGATATGAGGGATTCGGGTTGGAGTTGATCATTCTCTAAGTCGGTATTAGCCGTTTGGTCCGAAAGGGTATTGGTCGCGGACACCTCGCGCCTTTTTCTGCGCCGCCGATGGGACGCAGCAACGTCGCCCTCGCTTCCAACATGAGCATCCCGAGCCATTCGTTGTCGGGCGCCAGGTGTCTTGTCAGGACCCCGACGTTTTGGTACTGCGTCGTATGAACAGTCATCTCCACTCTTGGAACGACGACTGCAATTATGGCACTGGGGTTTCGCCCCATCACAACGGATTTTGCGTGTCCGACTGCAATTGTGATGAATCAACGGTCAACCCAGTGAGGATAAAAAAATGGGCGAACCACTGAAGGCAAGCAACATAAACTCGAGCACGGGGCTTTCCCTGTGTGGTAAGTGGTTGATCTGGAGCAAGCTCAATTCGCGGCTTTTCACGGCGAGTTCTGCGAGCCTCTGCAGTATCATCCATATCTTCATCTAGCTGCTCAGGTGATCGCGAGGATCGAGATTCTGCGTTTGACGGACCGGGAGGGTCATGCATCAAAGCGGAGTTGAGCTGGGACACAAAGTCTACCGCAGCGACCGGTGGGCGCGACATCATGTTAGAACGATAATAAGAGTCGGGCTCGGAAGCTAGTCGGGGATCTCGGGTTGCATAGTTAAGCATGCCAGAGTTCGTTCCATATTGAGAACGGCTAGATGAATCCAGCTCAGATGCATATGTGTGGGAATGACCATAAGATCCTGGCGCAGGGGAAATGAAAGTTGGGTTCATAGTAGCTCTGGAGTCTGGTGAATGCCTGGAAGGGGGGATGCCGGGAAGAGACATGCTGGTGATTGAGGGAAGTGATTCCGGGTTTAATGCATCCTTCAACTGATATGGCTGTGAATTGGAAGGATCCGAATGCAGTGTATTCCGGGTCTCGGAGGTGGTCTGCTGGGTGTGATACATGATTCACGGGGTGACACTTGCAAGGACGAGCGAACGCCTTGTCAGGATGGTGAGTGTAAGGAAGAAAGATGGGGAGATGTTCCTACAAAGGGGAATAACCTCCACCTGTTGATATGTGTTTTGTTGGGTGGGAATGGCGCTGAACATGGGTTGTCAGATCGGCTCGGAGTTCTGTTTCGCGCGACCGCCGCGACGACCGAAAAGACAGAACGACAATTGACAGGAAAAGAGGAATATCTACGAGACTGAAGTCAGTCAAATCATTAGCAGCAGAAGAACGGAATATACGGGTGCTGTCAGTTAAAGCTTGCACTGAACGTCGGACCGTCCCACTCAATGCCGGCTTGTTGTTCAAGCACTTCTGCACTTCTTCCCACCTTAGTAATGCGGCCAAGAACGGCAGCTACTTGGCGTTACGTAAGTAAGTAGGTTCGCTTGATCATGGGTTCAGGAAGACCATGATGCTCCATGATGATTGTCTGTCTTTTTCGTGGTTCGGAAGTTCCCTTTCTCTGTATCCCTTGGTCCTGCTACCGGTACTTAACCCAGTCGAAACCTTCAAGGAGACAGCACATGCAATATGCGGTCAACTGACCAGACGCATTTAGACGGGCAATGTTATTTCGAGCTCCTTGAATCCAAGAATATGTCTAATCCACAAAGGAACGAGGACGTACTACGTCTGATCGGTTCATGCATCGGTCTAATTCCATTCTTGCGGTTACTAGGAATGGTTGTACTGCATGGCACCGACTCACTCGTGTCCGTTTGCGCGCATGCAACCGTATCCATCCCGATGATGATCATAGCACAGTTAGCAGCCCAAAGCCCTCAGCATAAATAAGATCATCCTTCCTTTGCAACATGTTCAGCAGGGCTGCTAACCACACCCCTTCCCTGGGATCAGACACTCCAGCTTTCCGTCAGCTGTGCTCCGCAGTATAACATGTTATTCCTTGCTTCCCTTTCTAGCTTTATGCTCGCATGCATATTGCAAGTTGCGGCGGTCCCCCATCCCGCCCCTCCTACAATGCGTCGGGCGGACGTCTCAGTTCTTACTCAGATGACGTCCACCCAGCTGGCTGATCTGGCACCATATACTGAATTTGCTCGTGCTGCTTACTGTTCACCTACCATCGTCACCGGCTGGCAGTGTGGTCGTACGCAATCCCACCTTACTTCATTTGGCTTGTCGGTGCTCAATAATTAAACTCTCAGAAGCTTGTGAGGCGGTGCCTGACTTCGAGGTTTCTCTCACAGGGGGTAACGACAACAGTATCCAATATTGTACGTTCCAATCAAAATATTGCGCGCCTTCCCAGACATTTTGCAGACTACGTTGGTTACTGGCCAGCCGAAAACACCGTGGTAGTTGCTCATGAAGGTACAGACCCAATCCAACTGTAAGTGTGCAAACTTCACAGCATACAACTTGAGAAAACTCATTGATCCACACAGCCTATCTGATCTCACTGATGCCGATGTATTGATGGAACGTCTGAACTCCACGCTTTTCCCTGGTGTTGATACCAGCGTCGAGGTTCACAGCGGATTTGCTGACGAGCACGCGCTAACTGCGAGCATCATCTTGGAGGAGGTGAAGAGCCTGATCTCTCAGTATGATGCCAGCAGCGTCACACTGGTAAGCATTGAGCATTTTGTCGGCACTCTAAAATGGCTTTTGACCACTTGAGGAAAGATAGGGCACTCCCTGGGGGGCGCCCTTGCGGAGCTTGATTGTGTGTTTATGGCCTTGAACCTTCCCTCTAGCATCGCTATCAAGGGTGTGTCCACGCCAGTAATATTACGGGCGCGGGATTTTCACAGCCGGAATTTTTAGGTGTGACATATGGTACGCCCCGCGTAGGAAATCCAGCATGGGCCGCTCTCTTCGATTCCCTGGTAAGCTCTATTTTCCCCTTCGAGCCTCGTTGTGCCTTCCCCGTATTGAGCCATGCGGTGAACTACTAAAATCACGGGACAGATCTCGGACTTCCAACGTATCAACAACAAGAAAGACATTGTCCCGATTGTTCCGGGGCGCTTCATGGGCTTCTCACATGTTCAAGGGGAAGTCCACATCGTATCGCCTGGAGACGCATACGAGTGCCCAGGTGAGTTCAAATTCTCCCCCTTTCGGACATGACCGCTCATATCTCTCACTTGTATAGGTGATGATGATGCCACGGACGCTCTGTGCACAATACAGAGTGTGCCCAATGTCTTGGAGGGCGATATCTTGGACCACTTGGGTCCATACCAGGGGATTTATATCGGCACAATCTATTGCACATGATTAGCATGGACTTGTATTATATCAACTGAAAGTAGGACATTTGATTGGTCTTCATAAATCACATGAATAACCGCAGGCGTTGGTGCATATGCGGCATCGTTTCCAAATTAACACACACGTGCGCATCACTCAGAACGCGCACACTCGGCGTCGGCAAGAGAAATGCAAGCATTGGAGGCACGATCGACATAATCACTACGGCTCTCAACGGCGACATTGTAGTCGCTGTTTTTAATTTCAGATGATATATTTTCCTCGGCTGCGGCTGAGGACTGCTGTTCAGCAGTAGATGGGATGGTAGCCTGTGAGCTGTATGATGCAGCGCCCCGAAGGCTGTATTCAATTGTTGCATCACTGAACTTCATGGGAAGCCAGTGTATGGATGTCTGTGAAGATGTCAGGTAGTACACCCATTGAAGTCCACACGTTTTTAGGCGATTCATTGATTGTCGAGTCATTAAGTTCCGTCACTTGTTTCCGTGGGTGTCACTAAGTACTGCCCTTCAGCGATCTTCCCACTCAAATTCATCGACCCCCTTCTCACATTGCAGACATTCAAGCTCACATCTTCAGGCTCCAGGTGTATATTGAAACCGCGAGGAAACAGATAATATTTCATACAGGCATCACATCGCCAAAGAGCCATTTCGCTGCTCAGTTAACCCACCATGCTCGTGCAGAAGCAAAGCGGAAACACCAAAAACCAGGCCAGCTTGCACCGTGAAGTTGAAGCCGCACTCAGACATTATTCAGGCATAATAGTCTACTGTCACGAGGGTGCAAAGTAATGTAATACGCGGCAAGGCAAAGAAACTCGAATTTCGGTACCCAATGGCTACCTCTTTCACCGAGGGTGACAGATCAGAAACAAGCAGTCAAACACAAAGCAATGAAACCATCAAAATATTACTGGAAGCACAGAAGCCAGAGAGCGGCGCAAGAGTATGAGAGTGGGATGTCGCTATGTTAATGCGATCTCCAGCATGCAGGATGCCATCGCAGTCCACCAACACAGTATTGCTAAACAACACGGTCAGTTCAAGTTGTTAAAGGAGAACAGCCGCAAACACGTTTGGCAAGGGAGAAGGTCTGATGCGGATGATAAGTTTTGTCGGACGATGGAGGTGCCACATACGTCACGGAGTTGCAATCATCGAAGACTAGATCAGGGAAGGGAAAATTAGAAAAAACAAAATAGTAGCTAGCAGCCTGGAGGCCTGTCGAGGATCCGGATCGACATCACCTATACAATCGCGCACATCGCATTTATAAGCCGAATAACGCAAATATTAATTTAATTCACATTTCGAAATTCGCGGCAATGGATACCAGCTATTGGAATTCTGAATGAACATGACGTGGACATGGGTTTCTTTGAGTCACTTACCGTCCGACACGCGCCCGCCGTAACACTCACGACTTGCTTCTCAAAATGTTGCGGAGATCAAGCTTCCGGACAGGAAACAGATACAGGGTCCATTCCTCAAGACGTCGCTATAACCGTCGCAATACGTTCCGTTGGCTCCTAAGCATATGTCTGGAGAACCTACCCAAGCGCAAATGGGATCAAGTCGTCATGTTCATGTTTATTTTCGCTCTCTTCCCCTTCCTTCATGCACTTCTCGGTATCGGGGGGAAAGTAGAGCAACATGTCAGTCGCCCAGCGAAAGCAACCAGCGGGCCTCCAGATACATCGCAAGGAAGTGACATAGGTGAAGCCACTCCCCTCATGAACCAGCTGCTTGCGAGTGACACTCACGCGGGCTACCCAGTCGGGGTTTCTGAGCACATCACGCACCCTACACGCGCGCCCATTGCATTGACACCACAAGATGCATTCCCTGACCCGACCTCCCCAGTTTCCCACTCAGAGACAACGCCTACAATGCCTTCAGCGTCTGCGTTCGCACAGACACCTGAACCTGTTGCTCCAGCTTGGCTCCAGGAAGACAAGAACGGGGAAGGTATGCCCTATGACCCATTCTATCTCGAATTCAACGGCGTGTCATGGAGTACGCCAACAAAGCGATCTAGACAGCCACTGGTGCAAAGAACTCGGAGCATCCGGCGAATGCAAAGGGTAACGTTCAGGAGGTGTTCCGAATGCCAATGAGGAGTCAAGAAATTGGCGGGTCCCATCCGGGACACCAGTCGATCAGCAAATGTTCGTTTATGTGATTATTTCATTTTCTACGTACTTGTCGACATGTAAAATGGTCTTGATGAATCTGTCCGTACACTGCACAGTGACTATGTCAACTTGAATGGGCGGGAGTGCACTGTAGTGGTAAGTATACAAGCCGATGACTCAGCAAGAGAGCGCTGCTTTCAATTCAACTTTTGTTCCGAGCCTTTGTAAGTACTGCAGATTCCAGAACTACCTAATATGCCTCGCGACACCTCAGCCTCACCGAGAAGGCGGTCCCACAACAGAGAAGAAGACCGTTCTGGAAGAAGAGGAAAGAAAGACTACCCCAGACCTGACCGTGAGCATGACTACGACCATGAGCGTGATTCAGGCAGGCGAAGGGATAAAGATGACGACGATAGACGTGCCAGACATGACAATTACCGTAGAAGAGACGATCGTCGCGACCGTGATCGCGATTCTAGAAGGCCTGACCGCGGACGGGACAGAGAAGGCCAAGATGACCACGACCGGCCCAGCAGGCATCGAAGTAGAGACCTTGCAGTCTCATCTCGTCGCTCTGCATCCCCGAAACCTCCATCTTCTATCCAACCCGCCGCTCGCCCACGCTCTAGTTCTCGGTCCCAGTCCCGTCCGCCTGTCGACAAGGCCAAACCCAACTTCGCTAATTCCGGGTTGCTAGCTGCAGAAACAAATGCTGTCAAGTTGACTGATGGTACGAGCACAATCCTAAAATATAACGAACCTCCGGAAGCAAGAAAGCCCACTCTGGGTTGGAGGCTGTATGTGTTCAAAGGAAGCGAGCAAGTTGGTCAGCGTCGTATGTTTCTCTTCTCATGCCCACCACTGACTTTCAGGCAGAATTGCTCCATATACATCGCCAAAGCGCGTATCTAATAGGACGTGATCGTACTGTCACTGATATTTTCATTGAACATCCTTCCTGCTCGAAGCAGCATGCTGTGATCCAGCGTGAGTAGTCGTCGTTATCTAACATAAGTCTTAGTATCTTATGAACAACAACCTTTAGATCGCCAGGTAACGGAGAAAGATGAATTCGGCGCCTCAAAACCGAAGAACAAGTGCGCGGTATCATGTTTGTTCTTGCGTCCATCTTTTGCAACTGAGAATGTAGGCCTTTCATTATCGACCTCGAGTCGACAAATAGCACACATGTCAACGATGAGGCCATTCCGACATCACGGTTCTACGAACTCAGAGCGGGCGATGGTGAGTGCCTCCCATTCCACACGCGCGCCATGATTCACCTACAGAATTTGTTGCAGTCATAAAATTTGGATTATCAAATCGGGAATATGTCCTTTTGCATGACGATGCAACCTAAGGTACCTATGGCTAGCAACGCGATTTCAGGCAGTATACAGAATGTTAGATCATGGTACATTGGCTTGTAACTTACTTCTTGCGAGATTCTCTCCGAACTCACTTGCTTTTAGACTATTTGGCATTAGGTGTGAGGGATTGAACTCTATTTTTTCAGAATCATTAATCGATCGCACCCCTTGGTTTGCGAGTTCTTGCAATGACAAGAGGATCAAGTAGCACCCTCAGCTCGAGGGAGCTCACGAATCAAACCATTAGAACCTAGATGAGATGAGTCCTGGAAACGATGGACAATTTATTGTGAAGGCGGATACTCAGGAAATTATGAGAAATGGCACGTGCAGTGATCTTGAGTACTGTCCTCTGCCAAAAAAACACGGTGAAGTACATGGGCCAAGATTTGGAACAGTCAGGACTCACTCGCAACTCACATGTTTTCTTAACAGATGAATCAGAGCCCTTGATGATGTCAGAGCATATTATATTCAAGTAGGCTATGGGCCCAGCCAGCAACTTGCACCTGGCTGTTTATGGCCAGCGCCAATGGGCCATCATGGGCATGGTTCGTTATCTGTCTTTAATATTATGTGAGCTGGCTTAGAATGGAAGCCGTGCCGTCATCGAGGTCCTGGTGAGTCGGTGTGCGCGTTGCCCACTGGATTAGGGCGCTCTCCACAATAGTACCAGTGGTTATAAACCTACTCGCAGTGCTGAACCATCCTCATTGCTCAGTCCCAGTATCATCTACCGTCATCCATGCATCCTTCACAGATAGAGAGGAAAATCGTTCGCTTTCGAATCCTCATCATAGGAAGAGCGAACGCAGGAAAAACCACCATCCTAAAGAGGGTTTGCAATACCAAAGAGAACCCAGAGATATTTAATAGTGCTGGGGAAAAGGTGCGCATCGTGATGCTAGTACGATACTGATAGTGATGACTGTCCGTCGACATCAGATAGACGTCGTTTTGAAGGAATCCAGAGGGGTAACGTCTACTATCGTCAGTTAGCAACATGAACTAACGTGTTCTCAGCGTGGAGAGCACGACATCGAGGACGAAATGGTGTTTCGAAAAAACCGAGGCTTCGTCTTTCACGATTCACGTGGTTTTGAAGCAGGCGGCGAATCCGAGTACGACAAGGTGAATGCATTTATTGCAGCCCGTTCGAAGAAAGGAAACATGAAGGATCGTATTCACACAATTTGGTAATCGGTCAAGTTGGTGATATGCACTGGCTCATTTCTTTGACATAGGTACTGTATCCCAATGGACCAAGCAAGCAGGGCGTTCACCGAAGCCGAACTCAAATTTTTCTCCCACTGTGATACCGGAAGCAGTAAGCTTTCGCATCTGCCTGTTGATTGACTGATTTACAACTTCGTTCTTCAGTCCCGGTAATCGTAATATTTACGAAATTCGACGCCCTTTACGACGTTGAATTCGCGCGACTAAGGAAGGAAGGAAAGACGAGGAAGGAAGCCAAGAAACTGGCTCCGAAGCACGCCGAGGAGACATTTGCGAACTGGTCGCAATTGGAGTTTCTATACCATTCCAAGGACATTCGACGGCCACCAAAATGCCATGTATGCCTCCCTGGTAAGCTGTGAGTTGTTGGATTGCGAGACATGATGACTGTTGATCCATCAGACATGAACGAGGATGATGCAGACTGTGGACTACTCATCAAGCGCACGGCTGAAACTCTGGACAGTGAAGTGCTTCAGCAATTGTTCGTCTCAACTCAGCAAACCAACTTGGAGATCTGCATGAAATATGCAGTAGTACTGTAATTGCTCATAAGCTCATTTAACTGCCGCGAATGTTGTTGACCATTGTTCAGCGCACTTGAAGGTTTTGTTGTCTCTCATGAGAAAATCCCACCTAAGAATGCAATATTGAGGTTGGGTAGCTGGTTTCCACATATTTTGGTAAGATCACATGAATGTTTGAAAGTTGCTCTCATTCATGTTGGGTGTTGCTTGCAGGGAGTACGTCCGTTAATCCTCGTCGGAGCTCGAGCCATGCTGATCCAAGCCATTGACCACTATTCGCAGTATGTGAGTGTCTTGATCCTCGTTCGAGCTCGAGCCATGCTGATTCAAACCATTGCCCACTGTTCGCAGGATGTGAGTGTCTTGATCCTCGTTCGAGATCGAGCCATGCTGATCCAAGCCATTGCCGTGACTGTTCGCAGGCTGTGAGTGTCTTTATCCTCGTTCGAGCTCGAGCCATGCTGATCCAAGCCCACTGTTCGCAGGGTGTGAGTGTCTTGATCCTCGTTTGATCTCGAGCCATGCTGATCGAAGCCATTGCCCACTGTTCGCAGTATGTGAGTGTCTTGATCCTCGTTCGAGCTCGAGCCATGCTGATCCAAGCCATTGCCCGCTGTTCGCAGATTGTGAGTGTCTTGATCCTCGTTCGATCTCGAGCCACGCTGATCCAAGTCATTGCCCACTGTTCGCAGTATGTGAGTGTCTTGATCCTCGTTCGATCTCGAGCCATGCTGATCCAAGCCATTGCCCACTGTTCGCAGGCTGTAAGTGTCTTGATCCTCGTTCGATCTCGAGTCATGCTGATCCAAGCCATCGACCACTGTTCACAGACTGTGAGTGTCTTGATCCTCGTTCGATCTCGAGCCATGCTGATCCACACCATTGCCCACTGTTCGCAGGCTGTGAGTGTCTTGATCCTCGTTCGAGATCGAACCATGCTGATCCAAGCCATCGACCACTGTTCGCAGGATGTGAGTGTCTTGATCCTCGTTCGAGATCGAGCCATGCTGATCCAAGCCATCGCCCACTGTTCGCAGGCTGTGAGTGTCTTTATCCTCGTTCGAGCTCGAGCCATGCTGATCCAAGCCATTGCCCACTGTTCGCAGGCTGTGAGTGTCTTGATCCTCGTTCGATCTTGAGCCATACTGATCCAAGCCATTGCCCACTGTTCGCAGTATGTGAGTGTCTTGATCCTCGTTCGATCTCGAGCCATGCTGATCCAAGTCATTGCCCACTGTTCGCAGGGTGTGAGTGTCTTGATCCTCGTTCGATTTCGAGCCATGCTGATCCAAGCCATTGCCCACTGTTCGCAGGCTGTGAGTGTAGTGATCCTCGTTCGATTTCGAGCCATGCTGATCCAAGCCATTGCCCACTGTTCGCAGGCTGTGAGTGTAGTGATCCTCGTTCGCTTTCGAGCCTTGGTAACTGAAACATTGTCCATCCGTTGACAGTTAGTGAGTGTGGTGATCCTTTGTCGAGTTCGAGGCTTGCTGACTGAAGAAATTCTTGATCCATTGGCAGAATGTCAGTATATTAATCTCCCACAGACCTTTGCCATACTCACCAACAAATTGCTATTGCTTATCTATTGATAGCTTGTGAGTGTGTTCATCCTCTGTCAACCTATCACCTTGCCCATTCACGTGTTTTCAGGGTGTGAGTTCATTCTCCGTCGTCCTCGTGTCACTGTGCTGACCGAAGACATTGCTGATCCGTTGACAGATTGTGAGTGGGTTGCTTTGCTGTTTGGGTCTAGCCATGCTTATCACTGACGTTGCACACATCCCTTCACAGACTGTGAGTGTTTGATCTTCGAGCTTTACTCACCAATGGCATTCCTCATCCATTGACAGGATGTCAGTGTATTTATTCTCCGTCGGGGAGCTCGACTTATCACTGACATTGCGCATCCCTTCACAGACTGTGAGTGTTTGATCTTCGAGCTTTACTCACCAATGGCATTCCTCATCCATTGACAGGATGTCAGTGTGTTTATTCTCCGTCGGGGAGCTCGACTTATCACTGACATTGCGCATCTCTTAACAGCAAGTGAGTATTTGATCCTTGAACCTTGCTCACGAACGATATCACTGATCCATCAATAGGAAGTAAGTTTGTTCATCCCCCTATGACCTTGGGCTATGCTGACCGAAGATATCATTTATCAACAGGGTGTAAGTGCATTGATCCTTAGAAGAGGGGGACGATTTTCAAATTTCCATCGAATTTTTATCAGCTTTGGCACCGTCAATGTGCAGAGATGGAGTCTAGATTACTCTCTATGGTATGTCCAATTGGTCACAGACTACACACATTCGCATGTTGAAAATTTGCCAGGCCTCTGGCTCATCATCATTGGAGACAATTGTTCAGCTTAGCTCTGGTGAATTTTCAGGCGAAATTGCAATGAACCTGCTTATCATTGATCATTTAGCTGTTCTCATCATTTTCGAACATTCTTACTACATTTTCGACAAGCGGCGTTATCTTCAGGACCAGAAGCAGTCTGTTCACTGTGTTCTTGACGCCCTCGAGCAGTACATGGCATCTCCACACGCTCCTGCTGTCAGAGAAGCTGTGAGCGCTGCCGTTCTCACATATGAAGAAGCTGAGAGCACTGCTGTCCTCACATACGAAGAAGCTAAGCGGACTGCCTTCCATGCATATGAAGAAGCTGAGAGTGCTGCCTTCCACGCTTATGAAGAAGCTGAGACCGCTGCCGTCCACGAATATGAAGAAGCTGTGAGCGCTACCCTCCATCAATATCAAGGAAACCGGTCTACTTGGATGGCGAAGTTACCCTTCGAGCGCAGGAAGGAGAGGAGGGAAAAAGAATCTTTTGAACGCTCTCAAGCGAACTTGAAGATGAAACAAGATTTCGAACGTTCTCAGGAGGAAGCGAAACAGGCTTTTGGGTGTTCTCGGGAGCAAGCGAAACAAGCTTTTGAAAGCTCTCAGGAGAAACTGAAACAAGCTTTTGAACGTTCTCGAGAGAAACTGGAACAAGAGTTTGAACAACGTTCTCAGGAGGAAGTCAAACGTCTTGTTCGTTGTTTATTTCATTCTCAGTGGTGCTCATACAAACGTGTGTCTATTTGCTCTCAGGCGAGGGTGGAGTTACTCGAAAAAATTATTCAAATCACTTTACAGTATCGCCTGCGTATGTTTCAACTCTTGAGGATTGTAGCGATTTTGCTGACCCCTTTGTAGCAAGACCTCAAGGCAATGCAACATAGCGTCAATGTTGTTCCGGTTCGAAGTGGAGTTGAGGTGTTTCGGCGGTGAATGCGGGCTTCTTGAATGCGGTTTGTCGAAGTAGTTTCAGGAGGTGGATCTGTACGAAATATCTGTATGATCATACAATCTGGCGTTTTTTTTTTGGTATGGGGTATACGTCTTTGAATGATGTCGGTCACCCTCAGCCGAGACGGTAGCGAGACCGATTGGGCTTGATTGTCAGTTGTACCTCCCAATTACCCGTGGTCTGATTGCAAGTGGATTGAGGTCTTGTATGTGTACCATTCTAGTCCACAACTTTTCTCGATGTCTCTTTCAGAAAAGAAATAAAATCCCGTTTATTATGATTTCAGAATTACACTCTATGTAGACACATGGGACGTATATGACAATGCTAGTCGCTCTAGCTAGTGGATGCTGTATAAAATTTCTAAGAAGACTTGGCTGTCGGCAGTTAATAGCCTTCGAACTGGATGGCATTGAAGCAGCGGATGCACCTTGAAAAATTCCAACGTTCATTTTTTAAGGGACAGTGTGCAGGTTATCAAGAGTAGATATCTCTCGTGCGTCAACCGTTTGGCTACCGCTCTATGCATGCCACAGTCAGAGTCCCATCGTTCTCATTTCCACTAAATATGATTCAGATAAGTGTATGGACCGTGTTGATCATAAACTGACTCTGGATGCATCATCCCAAAGGACCGAGGGATGATGTAAACAAACATGCGGCGCTGGGTGTCATCTATGCCATGGTTTCTGGTGGATACCAGTGCAATGACCGCTACATGCGTGCCTTACAAATGTACGAGTGAGGTTATAAGCCTGAAACAGTCGCCTGTCCGATCCGTTTAACGACGAAGTCCTGTGTCTGTGAGCTTGCAGCGACCAATAACAATATTAATGATGTTCATCACTGAGTGTCAGGATCCCGGCGTGCGGTGGAAGACATAGATATCGTCAATCCGTTGCAGGGCGTGACCGTGCTGCTGTTTAACAGTGAGTGTGTTGGTTTGTAGTTGAGCTCGTGCTACACCGCAAGAATAAATATCCCTTGCTTAAAGTTTTGAAAGGGAAGCGTTGATTGTAACGCCTTCATAATAAGAACGTAGAGGGGCGGAGGATGAAAAAGGTGCAAGCCGGGAAGACAAAACTGTTGGCACCATCTGAAATAACACTCACCACATTTTCTTTCCGGCTGTTCCACCCACCAGCGCATCATGATACAGCGGCGCACGCAGCAGCTGAATCAGCAGGTAAGTATGCTCCTCCCAAAAAGTGGTAGCTTTCGTTCTTCGAGACCCACTCAGCTGCCTTGCGAGTTGAACATGGAAGCAGGGGATCAAAAGATGCAAGCCATGGAGAGCGACGACGCGTCAGATGAAAATGAGAACGAAGACGCGTATCGTTGGGGTGAGGATCGACGGGTATTGGATGGATGGTTGGGGTAGGGTTGTTGAACGTCGACTCGTTGAATCTTGAAAGGTTGATGGTTAATTGAACTCGTATATGGGACTTCCAATGTATGCAATGTAGCGCGAAGTCAGGAGCTGTTTGGGTCTATTTGGGGCACAGGTAAAAACGCTGCGCTGCTCACAAAACATTGATGAGCCCGAAAAAGGAGTGGAACCAGCCGGCGTGCTTATAAGAGTTTTAGTTATCACATCTCTCCTGTGTCATTCCACATCATCGTGATGTCAAGTTTCACGCCAAACCATGCCCTCCTGAACCCAAAGTTTGAGGGTTACAAATTGGCGGTAATCTCACAAGAAGACGCTGTGACGCGCTTCGGCCTTGAATACAGACCCACACAAGTCGCTAATTCTGGGCGGTCTCCACTATCTTTCAAGGAGGTCCAGAGCAGGATCACACATAATCATCTGGCCATGGCAAATGACAGCGGCAGGTGTCTATATATTGACTCGGAACATCATGTTATCCTCGTCGACTTCATGAATGTACGCTTTTGCGATACCATCCCTTGTTCCATCAAGAGTCTCACATCGTGCACAAGTAGGACAGTCACATGCCATCATTTACTGTGGTTTATGAACTTCCCGCTCCAATCAGCGCTCCCGCAGCTGTACAGGTCCATCGCGAGTATCCATCAGCAGTGTTTCTTGACGCAAGGACTGCATTCGTCGCCGATGGCCAAGGGGCTCTCTACATCCTCGCACTTCCTGTAGAAGGAGCTGCTACTAACCTAGGCTGCTTTGAGCTCTCTAATGTTACGCAAACTCTTCATTCAGCTCCGGCTCCATTTCGCATCCACTCTGTCGCTAAGACATCTGATGGCGCAGCTATAGCGCTTCTGTCTTCTCGCTTCTACGGAGGCCCCGAAGCCTCTCCAATGCAATCGACGACAAGTCACACTTCTGAATTTGACGTCTGGGCTGCGAGATTCTTGCTGCCTCTTCCAACCCAGAAGGGCGATCTCGCTCCTCTTGACATTCTTTGGAGGAGGCGGGGACAGGATGTACCTATATTCATGGAGTACGATAACTCTCGAAAATGTTATCTTCTGGCTGGTAGCTCCGTCTATCGCGAGCTCAACCAACCAGCCCCACTTTCATACGAACCCTCGCCAGATGAAATGGCCCCTATTCCGCGTCTGGATGAAAAGTTAGATGTGGAGACTCCCCCCAGACCCCCACCATATTCCTGGACACAGACATCTGATTCCGTGACAGTGGCCTTCCCCCTCCCAGCCACAACTCCAACATCAAGCATCAAGGTGACATTTTCCCAAAAGACCTTGACGGTGCACGTCCAGAGCACGTCACATGTCGAAGGCGTCCCTCTTCCCCGCTATTCTGCCAAACAGCTCTGGGACGGTATTCAAACCTCCACCAGTTTCTGGACCTGGGATCGCGAGGGAGAGCACTCATTTGGATTGCTCACGTTGCATCTGGACAAGCAGCGTGAAGATAGTCGGTGGATGCATATATTTGCATCTGCGGGTACTCCGGGTGGAGAGGAGGAAGTTCCAGAAACCCTCGACCCTTCAGAGCTCTACCTCATCCGAGAGTCGTTGGAGAAGTATACAGCTGCACTCCAAAGTGGAGAGGATATGAGCGGGCTTGGATTGGGCCGAGGGGTGCCAACACTTGCTCAGGGAGAGGTCGATGAGGAAGTTGACTCTTCAGTCGGACGAGTGGCCTTCTTGACGTGGGTGGGTGAGGATGGAGGGATCCCTGTGTGGTCATCTGGCTTTGGTGATTCTGTATGCAACGTTCTGTCGATCGATCTTCCTGGTTCAGGTCCAGGAGCGTCTATGGTTGTGAAGAATGGAATCGATGGCACCCTGTTCACGCTGGATGAGGCACAGACGGTGGGTTCTCTGCCCACTTGGACGCACAGTGCAACTTTCTCGGCGCTCGCCTTCGTGCTCGCCTCCAAGCGTGACACACGCTTCACATATCATGTCTCATCAAAAGCAGTTTTGGCGTTCGAGAACGGCAGTAGGGATCGAGGAGGGAACGTATACATTTACCGTGGTGGGCTTCCGGGTCAAATTTGGGCCAAACAAAGTGTATTGAAAGTTGGTGATGGAGGCGCTGGTTCTCTGTTAGGTGTCGGTACGTTCAAAACGGTGCAGGGGCACACTATCGTCTGTCTATGCGAGAACGAGCTAGTAGTGATGGACAACATCTTTTGAATAAAATTGGAGGAAAGTACAGTGGACAGCCTGTAGCTCGAAGAGTACATATAATACTTGTGATGCCACAGGAGGGAATCATGAATCGTCAAGCTTTGAAGGCGACGGGTAGGAAGAAAATAGTTAGAGAGGAAGCACAAGGTAGCCCAATACACAACACTGACAGGTGAAAGGAAAGTTACAACATATTGAGAAATACAGCTATGCCTTCAAAGGGTCATCACTGGAGGCCATTAAGCCGTCAACGTTCATCGCGGGATCGCCGTCGCTTTGAAGAGGCACCTTGAATTGCTGAACGGGAGTGACGTCTCCGTTGATTCTAGGATTTGGCGGACTAGGTGATGGACTGGGGGATTTCGGGGCGTCATTCACTTCATCAAAGGGGCTAGTCCCTTCATCATCCTGAACCTCTTCAATCCGTGCAACACCATCAAAGTGCCCGCCAGTCTCTTCATCGTCAAAGTCATCGTCGACCTCAAAGGAGGCAAGACGTGCCCGCAAACCAGCTCCAGCGTCCGGTGGCTGTGCTCGGGGAAGCCCGAATGTGTCGCTGAAAAATGAGCGCCCGCTAAATGACGTGTCCATATCATCGCCACTGTCGTCCTCATCGTCATTATTGGCGAACATGAGGCGACCAGTGTCGCTCAGGATCCCCGAACCCGGGTGGAAAGAGATGCCACCAGTGCTTCCCAAGACACGAGCAAATGGACTGTTTCCACCAAACAAACTGCTTGTCGAGTTGTCCTCGCCTCGCTCCCTCCTCAACCTGTCCCTCTCTTGCTGTGCCTCTCTTCGCGCTCTGTATGATGACAGTCGGTCTGATGAATAGATTGGCGGAATAGTGTCAGGTGTTGCGTAACCGAAGCGGTTCTTGACACGATCTTTGACCCAGTCGTACCATTCTTGCTTTGTCCTTCCATGAAGAAGAGCCACAATGAGGACAGTCATGTTATCGCATCCGATACCAGACCCCGATGAGGTATCTGGAGCAAGACAGTGCTCGCACATCATCTCTCCGATCTCCTTGAGTTCCAAGCCCTCTGACACTTTTAGCCGGACGAAGTCGACGACAGCTTGTGAAGATAGACAATCCCAGATACCTGACGAAAAGTTAGAACCACGTCGTGCTTAGGACTTGTCATCTTACCATCACAGGCCAGGATCAGGAACTCATCCTCGTCTGTAACATCGTGAACGGTGATATCAGGATCGGCAGTAATAATTTGTTTTTGAGGACCGAGTGCGTAGTTTTTCTTGAACTCGAAATCTCCCAAAGCCCGAGACAACGCAAGATTTCCTAAACATCCATAGTAAGTACAACCCCAGAGAGTGACCGGATGACTCACCATTAACACGTCCATATTCTACGTATCCTCCAGCTTCCGTAATTCGTTTCCGTTCAGCTGAAGAGACCGTTGAACAAAAATGATTCATATTTGGATAGTCAACGTACTCTCGCTTGATGGTTTATGGTCAAAACTCAAAGGTTTGGCTGTACCTTGCACGCTAAGAACAGACCGGGAATCGCCAGCATTGGCCTGTCAGGCAAGCATTGGCAAAAGGACAATGAAATATAGAAGGAAAAATTGGTGTACCACATAAATCTTGTTATCGTCCGTTATCAAAGCAGCCACAGCAGTACAGCCTGATGGGTCGCGGGTATGCGACGGATCTGTGTTGAAATGAGTGGAGTGTGTGCAGAGACAATAAGACGATATAGCGTACCAGCGAGGAGATCTTCATCGGTGCCGAGGAACGCTTTCTTAAGCGCTTCATCATAACGTTTTTCACGATATGCCTCTTCTGAAATTAGTCGCTTGTGAACGTTCTTCCCCGCAAACCTCGCAACGGTACTTCCTGTGAAGAATCAGCTCGAGGCTTGGACCCGCAAAAAGAATTAGGAAACAATTACCACCGTGCCCATCATAAACAGCAAAGAATGTGTTTTTATCTGTTGTGCTCTCTGCAAGGGTTAGCATGGTCACATGAGCATCCTCCATAGCTGCAATAAGGACACAGATACGCGAGATGTGTGAGATCACATCAGAACCGCGGCCGAAAAACCGGTTACGCACTAATTCTCCATCCTTGCATCTCAGAAACTGCAAATAGATATCGATCATCTTCTCCCGTCTCTGATTTCTTCTCTGTAGCTGTAGAAACAAACAGGGATAGGTCATGAGTGTGTTTCTTGGAGTAAAACGTCGTCCAGAAGGCTGCACGAGGGCTTCATACCTGGCGCTGAGAGTGTTTGACCCTAATGAATGACCGAATAATGAGACTGGCCATATACTGATGAGATGTGTCAAGCTTACCATGCCTCGCTATTGATGGAGAAAGACGTAAAAAAGCAGAAAGTAATCGCTTAGCCAATGAACCGAATCAGAATGGGTCAGACTCCTGTAGTTTCGTGAATCGAAAGGATGGAAATGAAGGGAGAGGGTAAATTTTTCAAGAGGACACAGATATGGTCTATGCTGGTCAATGAGCACAGCAAGCACGCAAGTCATTCCTATTTTGTCTTGTTTGTCTGCTAGGGTTTTCAGCTGGCAAGAACTTGTGATATGATCCGAGTTGATGCTGGCTGTGCATGCTACTTCCTAGCCCTAGTACGTACACTGGCGAATCCGGGATAGGGCAACAAGCAGCCGCAGCAGGGTACGTAGTAGCAGAGCATCGCGTAATGACCTTGAATCACAATTAAATCAGGTTCTTAATTGTGTATTGACCAGTGCGGCACCGTGACTGCAGGCCCGTTCTATTTCCAGGGGAAAATCAGTAGTTTGCTGATGATTGTATTTTCCGAGTTACTATTATGAACACAATGACATGCTGCGACTGCCGACCGAAGGAAGTCCTTGTGACCATTACATTTCAATGCAGTACCTATATGATTGAATACTATTGCTCGTTGGCCCGTAATCATCGTACTTCCGAGTCTTTGATCCAGTCGTACCATTCTTGTTTTGTCCTTCCGCGAAGAAGAGCCACAATGATGATAGTCATGTTATCGCATCCGATACCATGATAAGGTGATCTATATGGAGCAAGACAATGGTCGCACATCTTCTCTCCGATCTCCTCGAGTTCCCAGTCATGTGAAACTCTTTGCCGGACGAAGTCAACGACCTCTTGTGAAGTTGTAGGATCCCAGATACCTGACGAAAAGTTGGAATCACGTCGTGCTTAGGACTTGCCGTCTTACCATCACAGGCCAGGACTAGGAACTCATCCTCGTCTGTAACATCGTGAACGGTGACATCAGGATCGGCTGTAATCATTTGTTTTTGAGGACTGAGTGCGTGGTTTCTCTTGAACTCGAAATCTCCCATAGCCCGAGACAACGAAAGATTTCCTAAAAATCCATAGTAAGTACAACCCCAGAGAGTGACCGGATGACTCACCATTAACACGTGAGTCGTCTATGTATCCTCCAGCTTCCTCGATCCGTCTCCGTTCAGCTGAAGAGACCGGTGAACAAAGATAATGACTCAATATTTGAATAGCCAACGTACTCTCCATTACTGGTTTATGGTCAAAACTCAAAGGCCTGGCTATACCTTTCACGCTAAGAACAGCCCGGCAATCGCCAGCATTGGCCTGTCAGGCAAGCATTGGCAAAAGGACAATGAAATATAGAAGGAAAAATTGGTGTACCACATAAATCTTGTTATCGTCCGTTATCAAAGCAGCCACAGCAGTACAACCTGTAGAACCGTAATCACGCAACGAATCTGTGTTGAAATGAGTGGAGTGTGTGCAGAGACAATAAGACGATATAGCATACCAGCGAGGAGATCTTCATCGGTGCCGAGGAACGCTTTCTTAAACGCTTCCTCATAACGCTTTTCACGATATGCCTCATCTGAAATCAGTCGCTTGTGAACGTTGTTCTTCGCAAACCTCGCAACGGCACTTCCTGTGAAGAATCAGACTGAGCTCGAGGCTTGGATCCGCAAAAAGGATTAGGAGGCAATTACCACCGTGCCCATCATAAACAGCAAAGAATGAGTTTTTATCTGTTGTGCCCTCTGGCCCCTCTGCAAGGGTTGGCATGGTCACATGAGTATCCTCCATAGCTGCAATTAGGACACAGATACGCGAGATGTGTGAGATCACATCAGAACCGCGGCCGAAAAACCGGTTACGCACTAAATCTCCATCCTTGCATCTCAGAAACTGCAAATAGATATCGATCATCTTCTCCCGTCTCTGAGTACTTCCTTGTATCTATAGAGATAGGGATAGGTCATGAGTGTGTTTCTTGAAGCAAAAACGTCGTCCAAAAGGCTGCACGAGGGCTTCATACCTGGTCGATTCTAATGAATGGCCGAATAATGAGACTGGCTATATACTGATGAGATGTGTCAAGCTTACCATGGTCAGACTCCTCTATGCTGGTCAATCATGATAAGCACAGCAAGCACGCAAGTCATTCCTATTTTGCCTTGTTTGTCTAGGGTTTTCAAAAGATCGGAGTTGATGCTGACTGCTGCTTCGCAGACTCCTATACCCACTCGGCAAGGGTGTTCAGCACAATATAAAGTTCAAAAAAGTTAAGTAATCAAGTACAAATAGGTACAAATTTTCAACTTCGCTGAACAACCCTTGCCGAGTGGGTACTTCGTAGCCCTAGTACGTACACTGGCGAATCCGGGATAGGACAGCAAGCAGCAGCAGGGTACGTAGTAGCAGAGCATCGCGCTTGAATCACAATTAAATCAGGTTCTTGATTGTGCTATAATATTGACCAGTGCGGCAGCACCGTAACTGCCGCAAGCGTGCATATGTTCTATTTCCAGGGAAAAGTGTCTAGGCCCCAAGGTCGATAACATCCTCTGTCATGACATCCCGGATTTCAGGCCATCCCTTTGAACATCTTGTTTCAAACTTTCAAATCTTTGCACATGTCTTGTCACCAAGTAAGTTGTCAGTTTTGTCCGCTCGCATACCGCGACGTGTAAGAACTTGACTAAAGCAACGCACACGCTCTAGGCCCCAACCCTTGGTATAGGATGAAGGCGTCGCGTTGGCCCATTAGTCCGTTGTTTCGTTGAGCAGTTGTTTTGGCGCGCCAGTCTATGTACCACCAAAGTGCGACCGCCCGGACCGCACATTCTCTATCATGTGACCCGCTCGAACTCGGGTAAGGTGATTGGGATCATAGTCCTAACGTTGTCTTGGCATATACATCTGCCGACATAATAATGGTAGCCAGTGCGTGTCGCAAAACGCTCGCTGGAAGCTATCGCAAAGCACGTGAACTATGAAGCGACCCAGTGGCCCAGTCCAGAGTTTTCCACCTTGGGATAAGAATGAACGATTATCGAAATTTCAGGTCGCACTTTCAAGTTTGCTCACAGGTGACAGCGCACTGATACGATATCACCTTCTAAATGTGTACAGGGCCTGGGCAAACGGCAAGTTGCTTCTCGGTTTATCCATTCTATGCCGTAAAAAGTGCTTCGTATTTGGCCACACAGTTCCCGCTAAAAAAACGGCCTGGCACACGACCACTTTTCCTCCTTCCTCTGCCGTGCTCATTTGCCACGCAAGTCGTGCGGAGGTCCCAGTAAGTCGTCATCTCTTTTTATCTTTTCCGGCAATGCTTATCTCCACGGTTCCCGCTTTTGAGATCATTGACGAGTCTCAACAGAGACCCTCCATTGGCCGATAACTAGGATTATCTGTTGGCATATTTATTTAGCCTCAAAAGAGTGTGTAGGAAAGCCCAACTCTATACCTCACAATGAACTCTTCACATCATGCATTGCACAGCAACTCTGAGGTATGTTACTACGCTCAACGTCGACACCATCCTTATATGTCCGGCTTTGTCACAGCATCAGAAATATGCTTCATTTGTTCATAGTCGCAAACGGACATGGAGTATCTCGCGCTCTTCCATGAACTCCCAGTCGTCTACTTCATCAAGGTTTCCCAAAAAGCTCTACGAACCATCCTCTGCTGAGGCCGTTCAAGGCGACCTCCAAGCTTATGGTTCATTTACCACTACCGTACCAGCGGTCTTATGGCTCCGCTCGTCTTTCTCTGTCCCTTCCAAATCACGCGGGAAGCAACCGGACACGGAGTGGGCAAACGAATACAACTTTGAACCCCCCGATCTACCTCGATCACGGTCTCGTTCACCTCATCGCCCATCTATAAGTCGCACTTCATCTATGAACTCAAGCTTGGGTTCACACCCCATCGGTGTTTCATCCTCACATGATTCCCCGCCTGCATCACCTCTTGGGGACAATGTCTCTACACTCTGTCCTATTCTTGAAGCTATCGAGAATGCCTCAAAACTATCGTGTCGTACTATATGCGTCGCCTGTTTGAAAACAGGTAGGGACTTCCCGCGCTGCCCCCGGTGTGGAGATATGTGGTGCTCTAGGGAATGTAGGATGCAGGGGGGGAAGAGACACGTTTGCAAAACGTGAATTTCATCTTGTATATGGCCGTTTGCGATGAAACACCCTCACTATTCAAATTTCATTTCCACAACTTTTGCTGGTCGTATGTCAAGACAAGTTCCATAGCGATATTTTACGCACGCATCACGCTTCTAGACACTTTGTCTTACGCACGCGTCATGCTTCTAGGCAAGTTTGACCGTTCTTTTACGCAAGCGTCATACTCCAACAGTTTTCCTTTATACTCGTGCAACGACAACTAGAGAATTGGATTATGTATATATTGTATTCATATGATGTCATGTCTTCGTCAGAATAACGTCTTAAGACTAACTGAATACAATTCTTGTGCCCTGTGCAGGCACGATTGCGACATTTTGTTGTTTTTTCTTAGCCTCCCAAGATGGATGAAGTGATTTCTCTTCCTTACGGCTACCTGGCACGAGGTGAGCTGAGGCGTTGTCTCTGTTCTTGTCTGGTATTCGGATATTCTGCCTGCGACCGGAGAACGGCGCGCCATCGGAATCGTGATTGCTATTCCTGTGTTGGCGCTGATCTTTGCGAACCATAGTAATGCCGGAAGGGGCGTCGTGACGGTCAGAAGCTTTTTGCTTCATCACATGATTGGCATGTCTTCCAAATTTCTTCTCCCATATTCTGAAGAAGAAATTAAGTTTAATAATTCTAAAATCAAACGGCACAAACTTACGCCCTACGTGCCCGCTGACCTCGTCTGTTCTTCTTTGCTGTGTCAGCTGCTTTGTCCTCGCTGTCGCTAAAATCGGTGTCCGAGTCTCCGCGAACAAAACCCACCGAAAGGGAAGGTAGGAAAGTAGATTGCGTTGCCTTTGATTTCCCCTGACTTGGTCGTTCGCGAGGGGCAGGGGGGTCATCATCGCCACCCTCCGAGACGGAGTTGTCTTCTTCATCAAACATCTCCACAACCCCCGAATCTCCCTGGACAGAATGATCGCCGTCGCTAACCGTGCCTGACTCCCAGCCATCGTGTTCAATATTTGAGTTTGGCTCATCCTCAGAAGGAACATCTGCTGGAGGGACCTTGGGTAAACCCTCTTTTTGTTGTGTCTTCTGTTTCTTCTTTCGAGGCGGCGATACTTCGGCGTTGTCATCTGTTGCGTGGTGGGCCCGCTCCACAGGGTTCAGTAAGCGCCGAAGTCCCTCGATTATACGTGAAACATCAGCCGCCAGGACCTTGGAACTAAGTAGCCTGCTTTGGACTATGCCTGCTGCGGATCCAGGTATAGCAGGTGCAATCGAGCTGGAAGACAATGACTTTGTCATCGCAAATTGCAAGTTGGGATCTTGTGAAAGGAATTTATCTTTCTTTATTTTCGTTGAGAGAGCTGAGTCGGCGATAGGCTCAGGGTCGAGCCGCTAGTAAATTGTTCGATAAGGACGTATATCGGTCGCGTTGTGTACACTCACCTTGAGAGCCATATGTTGTGCTTCAATATCCTTCACCGTATTATCGTCGCCTTTGAGTCTGGGAAATGAATTATCAAAAAAAACGCTCTACTATAATCATGACGGAACTGAATACACACCTCGCGTCTTTCATTTTCTTCAAAATCTTCTGCATCTCGAAGGTCTTTGCCTTCTTCGCGGCCTTCCTGACCTCCTTTGCGTCATGATACTTGATGAACAATCAAATATTAAGATCTGGGGGCTATAGATTGAGGACGAGACGTGCCAGTTTCTTCTCTAACGTGGTCCCGATGTGCTAGGATGACCAGTACAAATGAGTAAACCATTGTGCGAAATCCCGTTTGTGATGCGCACCGTCTCATCAGCTTGACTCGGATGTTGCCTCTTTCTCTTCGTCGTTGTTACTGACGCCTCAGCAGGTGACATCAATATTTTCTATGTCTCCACTGAGCTAGAGTTCGTGTGATGGGATTGAGAGGTCGGTAGAGTATTATATAGCAGGTTCATGTAGCACTGTAAAAGTCCTGTATGACTTTTAGGCGCTTGGCACATATTGAAGCCGCTGACGTAAATGGACTACTGACGATCAAGCATCGTGTTAGTACTGTCGACTTTCGCTGTTCACTTTGTCAATGACACGGTGGTCATGGACGAGGATTCACAGGAAACCAGACTATTCGCAGCTTTCGAGCGCCGTGACGAGTTCGTAGCAGCTCAAAACACCCTGCTGGCAGTTGATTTGTTCGTAGAACCCAGTCGCGAAGAGGAAGATGTAGAACTTGATTGCAGTCGAAAATTAATGATGATTGTAAGTCATCCCTCATATCCAGGGTTGACGTACCTTGATGTGGTCGAGAAAGTTTGGAGAATACCAAGAGCAATCGTATCTGTTGGACCCGTATCTTGAAAGCCTCGTGTCTCCCGTCGCAGGATGCCTTAGAAAATATGCAATGACATGCGTTAATGCACGAGGCTCTCAGTCTTCTCGTAGCCGTGTGGAACGCCTAGCAGATCTTCTTCATAACTATATCAAGTTCCGCGGGTTTAAGACAATAAGTCAGTGGCCCTTTGTGACATCTTCCCCTTATATTCATTCCAAGCAGCTCGATTCTTCCCTCATGAGGTGGCCGATCTCTCAATTGCTTTGGATTTCATTCGGTTACCGTCAGGGCCAGTGAAGGAGCTCAGTCAATGGGGACTGCGATATGCCGTGCTGCTTTGGCTATCTCTCATTTGTCGGATACCTTTCGACTTACAGAAATTCGATGATGCTACTCGATCCGGCGAAACAGCAGATGCAATCGAGCTTGTTGGAAAAGATCGCCTGAATATGGCTGGTTTAGAGCGTGAAGGAGCGGCCACCCTTTTGGCACGCTTCTACGCACGGTGAGCTCAATGCACACGATGCCCTGCATTTCCTGAACTTCTTTAAGAAAGGACACCAGGCAGCGATTTGCCTCTTTCGTTGAGTGGTCAATAACAGTATTTCGCTCTTCGGATATCATCCTGGTACGATGACTTGGTGCTCTCTGAAATGCGGCTCACTTGAAGTAGTCTATAGGAGTATTGCAAGTCCTTTGTGAATTGGTCAAATCTAGTTCCTCTGAACATCTGCAGGCCTTTACGCAACAGTTCTTGGAAATTACGGATACCTTAGAACAGAGTACCACATTGGCCAGCAACACGCTGGTTCGAAAATATCGCACGAAACTGCTCTCGCGCGTCGCATTACGTTTGATACCCCCGAAGGTGTCTAAATCCAAGTTAACGTGTAATGTTAACTCACATGTCAACGTGGTCAACGATTTAATCCGTAATTTCACAGTCCGCAGCCTGGATGGTAATATCATCAACGAGACTGAGAACGGGAACTTAGACGACGATGAGGATATCGACGTCCCTGAAGAAATCGACACAATTTTGGAGTCTCTGTTCAAGAGCCTGCAGGACAAGGTATTTTTTCCATATGTCACGTGTGACCATCGATTACACAAAGTATAGGACACAGTGGTACGATGGTCAGCAGCCAAAGGCATTGCTCGTCTTTCAGAACGCCTTCCGTCGGATTTCTCCTCTCAGGTATTAGAGACGATTCTCGGTCTTTTTTCGATCCATTCTGTAGCCGGAGCGAGTGTTTATGACACCCCTGCTATTGCCAAGGCCACTTGGCATGGCGCCTCTCTTGCGTCAGCAGAGATGGCACGCAGAGGTCTTGTTCAAACTGCTGCACTAGGAAGCCTCTTGGGCTGGCTCTCAAAAGTGAGAAAAGTCAGATATGAATTAATTGGTTTCATATGTTGATAATGCACATTAGGCCCTCTACTTCGATATACGTAAGGGGGCCCATTCCATTGGATCAAACGTACGGGACGCTGCGGCCTATGTGATCTGGGCTTTAGCGAGAGCACAAGATCCGGAATCCTTCTCTCCCTATGCTCGTGAACTCGCGCAATGGCTCGTTTCTGTGGCGTTGTTCGACAGGGAAATTCACATTCGAAGAGCGGCTAGTGCCGCCTTCCAAGAACATGTTGGCAGAATGGTACACCTTGATGTGCTTGTCTCAGGTAAATTACGTTGAAAGTTCATGCAATGTGTTTCAGGCGCTGTTCCCACATGGTATCGACGTCCTTAGAAAAACCGACTTCTATGCAGTCAGCGTGCGACGGAACGCATTCACAGTCGCTGCTCCGCAGGTCGCTGAGTAAGTCGCTTCTTCACAAGGAAGGACTGTTAATAACCCTCCTAGGCACCTGGAGTACAGATCATTCCTGATCGATCACATCATTTCGATCACTTTGCGTCACTGGGATGTTGCGATGAGGGAGTTGGGTGCTCTGGCCTTGCGCCGGATATGCGAGCTCGACTTGAATACACTAGGGCTAGAGTGCGCTTCGAAGATGGTGAAATTCCTGACTATTCAACGGAGGACGTTTCTCATTTTGCTGTAGGCGGGATTTTTAAATTCCGTTGATGTATCCGATGTGCATGGAGCACTTGCAGCACTAACAGGTATCTCTGAGGCGTACCGAGCTCAGGAGAGTGAAGAAAATGCAATCAATCGGCGAAAGGTGAGTATGAAGTTCTCAATGTGTCCCTCGTGTTGATCACCTATCAGATATTTGCCCATATCGCGATTGTTCCGCAAGATGTCGTGTTGGCACCACGAAACGCCCTAGTACTTGCGGCAGCGTGCGATCTCATTGCAAGCAGCTTGACATTACAGGAGGTTGAGCTTCAAGAAAAATCGTCCGTGCCCCATTGGAAAAAGATCGTAGACCAGGGACTGCGACACAGAAGCTCTTCCGTTCAACAGGCTGCCGCCACTGCCATGGCCACAACAAGTTCCTTGATAGATTGCTCATCAGACGTACACAGATAAGATTAATTGTCGCTTACATTTCAAACACATTGACTAACATTCCCCCTCAGCACATTAATCAAGGACTTTCGTCATGGCCCTCAGTCCTTGCAGCAAAGTCTTGGCTATACTCTAGGGGTTCTCAATTACAACGCGCATCCGCATGGTTTCTCTGAGGTAGTCAAGTGCTTGTTGGAGAGTGTCGATCCCAACGTAAGATTTTCCCTTGTTCAGGGTTTTATGCCGATTCAAGCGGCGATCGCAGTCCTCCAGAAGAATGTTGAGCATTGAAGCACGTCGAAATTGCTTCCAAGCATTACCCAAGATCATCGCGAATGTACTGCCTCGCCTCACCGAGTGTTCGTGTTTTTATTTTCTGTTCGGCGGCGGATGTAAATGAAACATCTTTCCTCAGATCTAATTGGAGAAAGTATATGTGGAGTTCTTGATGCCCTTGACAGCGGGCTGGATGATTACACGATGGACGAGCGTGGCGACGTTGGCTCGTGGGTACGGATGGCGTGCATTCAAGGTCTAGCATCGATTTTCGAAGATCTGTTTCGTGTTTCAGGAAGCACGCCTGGATTCGCAAGCTACTTGCCTGCTCAGAGGTATCACAGTGTGATAGCCAGAATTCTCCGTCAGGGTGTCGAAAGATTGGACAACGTACGACAAATCGCGGGACACTGTTTATTGCGATTGTTTCGCATCCCTCTCCCGAGCGTTCCTCATCAAGAGGAATGGCGTATTAAGGGCTCAGAACTCATGATGAAGCTATTTCTTAAGTGAATCGCTAAAGATTATGTTGCTCGCACCTATTCATCTCATTGCGAACAGTGACACCTCAGACGCTATGACCAGCTGGAGTGTTGGGGAATGGTTATTTCCGAAAGCCGTAGAGCTGCTCCGCGTACAGGAGTACCGACAACCTCTACTGACAGGCCTTATACATAGTGTAGGGGCTAGAACTGGAAGCACGGTCCGTCTCCTTTGCACCTTTATTTCGTTTCTCTGATGGCGTCACTAGCATCGACCAGCCTCTTCGAGTCTAGTTTCCTTTGCGCAAGGTCTTCCATTGTCCCCCGGCGATTCTGGCTATAGTTTGTTTGAGCTGTGCGACGACCTCATTGAGTGTGCACAAGGCAGAGCGACGTCGAATGCGGTGGTGGTCCCTATCTTGCAAACGTTCAACATGCTTTTGGAGGCAGACGTGTTATCTCACCTATCTAGCGTTGACAATGGCCCGTCAAAGTCGTCGTCGTTTCCTGTATCTGTCGAAACGAACGAACTGACGATGTTTTTAGACTGGCGAAATTATTGGACATTGCGACGAGAAATGTTTTGCGATTGAAGAATGTACAACGAGTGCAGGAGTCCATGAAAATGTGGGTTTATTAATTCCACGATAGCATCTCAACTGAGCCATATGTAGCGTCGTAAATCTCTTGGTCGTTTCCTCGGTTTCGAAATCATCCTCGGAGCGAATCATCGACTTCCTTTCTCACCCTTATCCAAAGGTCGTATTTTTACATCACGGGTCGACGATACTGACCGTAAACTAGATCCGGACCAGTACGGCTGAGTACCTTTACACGTTCATTCAAAGCAGGGATCTCGGCTGGGAGGCAGATGAAGCAGTCGAAGAACTACTTCTCGAAACAGAATGGTTTTAACCGTGTCCCCTTTCTCCCTCAAATAGCTGACATTATCACAGGTCCTCAGAAAGCATGGAAGCGAAGGTGGCAGCCACTCGCGTCGCGGAGCTACTGTATTCAGCAATTACCGAACGATGAAAACGTTGTCCAGTGTACAAGCTGTACGCATGATCAGTCGCATGTAGATCATATCGTACCCTTAGCTGAAATGTAGTCGAATACGGGGGGCGTGTTAATGTGGGATGCGTGGGAAAGTCGGTTTGCTATAGCCTTGTTCAATAAACTGGGTCCGAAAGCACAATCTCCTGCGCCCGCCAACGCCAGCCTCACCTGTGCATCATGGCTGCAGACCCTCGCATGAGTGACGGAGAGCTAGCCGCAATCAATGCAGCTGCAGTGACGCGGGAATACCGCGTCCAACCACACCTTGGTGCGTCCCAAAGCATTGCAAGACGCCGAGCACTTATTGACGAGTCCTTAAGACTACCGCACCGTTTCTGCGATCAATGGGTGAGTGGACCATGTCATAGCTAATAACTGATCTGACCGGGTCCCTACAGCCCACTTGTCGTGCTTGACAATGTCAAGGTACTCGGCGTTTTAGTTTTAACTTGGATTGGCTTGTGCTCACTACTTTCCGCGCAGTTCCCTTCATACAATGAGATCGTACAGCTAACCTTGCCCGATGGATCGAAGCGAGGCGGCCAGGTTTTGGAAGTTCAAGGAAAGAAGGCGATTGTTCAGGTGTTTGAAGGCACTTCAGGGGTGGACGTCAAAGCAACGCATGTCGAATTCACAGGAAGCAGCATGAAACTACCTGTGGCCGAGGACATGCTTGGTCGTATCTTCAATGGTTCTGGAAATCCCATTGATCAGGGTCCAAAAGTGTTTGCTGAGGATTACTTGGACATTAATGGTGGGTCAGTTCTTCACTCGGCCACCATTGGTATTAAGTGGAGCTCAGGATGCCCAATCAACCCATACTCGCGCATATATCCTGAGGAAATGATCCAAACTGGGATTTCTACGATTGATACGATGAACTCAATCGCTCGTGGACAAAAGATTCCCATATTCTCCGCTGCTGGTTTGCCACACAACGAGGTGCGTATGAAGCGCACGAAGGAATTCTTAAAGGAGCTAATTGAAATTTGTAGATCGCTGCCCAGATTGTACGTCAAGCAGGTCTGGTGAAACGGCCAACAAAGGACGTTCACGATGGTCATGAAGACAATTTCTCTGTCGTGTTCGCGGCAATGGGTGTCAACATGGAAACCGCACGGTTCTTCAAAGAAGACTTTGAGTCAAACGGTAGTCTCGATCGCGTGACGTTGTTCCTTAATCTTGCAAACGACCCCACCATCGAGCGTATTATTACGCCCCGTCTTGCGCTCACTACGGCAGAATACTATGCATACCAGCTGGAGAAACACGTGTTGGTCATCTTGACTGATATGTCGTCTTATGCGGATGCCTTGCGTGAAGTGCGTTCTTGGTTTCTGTCGAGTCTTTCTGGAAAGACGCTTACCGCAGTGCGGTTCATGTGCAGGTTTCTGCGGCTCGGGAAGAAGTGCCTGGACGTCGTGGCTACCCCGGTTACATGTACACAGACTTGTCGACAATTTACGAACGAGCTGGGCGAGTAGAGGGTCGTAATGGTTCTATTACTCAAATTCCCATTCTGACCATGCCAAACGATGGTGACGTCATAGGTCCTTTTTCTTCTTCAATGTTTGTGGGCTGACCCACGATGCCAGATATTACACACCCTATTCCCGATCTGACTGGGTACATTACGGAGGGCCAGATCTTTGTGGACCGTCAATTGCATAACAGACAGATATACCCGCCCATCAATGTTTTGCCATCTCTATCACGGTTGATGAAAAGCGCGATTGGCGAGAAGCTTACGAGGAAGGATCATGGTGACGTTTCGAACCAATTGGTGAGTTGTGCCTTCATATTAGCCGAAGTGAAGATCTCACTGCCTTTTGGACTCGTGCAGTATGCTAAATACGCGATCGGTCGTGATGCAGCAGCGATGAAGGCTGTTGTTGGAGAGGAGGCGCTGTCAGCAGAAGATAAGCTGGCCCTAGAGTTCTTGGACAAGTTTGAGCGGCAGTTCGTAGGCCAAGGTTTGTGATTGATTTCGGACCGGGTTGAGTTTATGCTGAAGGCTATACAGGACCCTATGAGTCTCGTACTATCTTTGATTCGCTCGACTTGGCTTGGTCTCTGCTTCGGATTTTCCCGAAGGAACAGCTTAACCGTATAAATCCGAAGATTATTGGAGAGTTCTATGGGAGGAAAGCTACGAAGAAGGCTAGTGAGGAAGAGGAAGAAGGGGAGGAGAAATTAATTGATATGTAGTGGACACGGAGGCACTGTTACTTACAAGAGGTATGAGGAACGTTGATAACGGATGTTTCCGTCCCCGGGTGTGAGTAGGGAAACAAAGTCCGCAAGGGATCGACGAACGGCAAGATTACTTGTATTATGAGATGGAACGAGGCTGAGAATACGAAATAAATCCGTGGTGTACGGAATGAGAGAGCCAAAGCTGCCAATCAACGTTGATAGCACGAGTTTTCCGGTTCGATCATGAGTTTACATTAGGATCGACGAGGGAGTGGGAGGTTGCAAGGGTGACCCGTTAGCGTCACCGTCGTGGGTTAGCTTGATGAGCTGACTTTGTATGTTTGTGAATTTCAGTGATGTACCTTAGACTCTGTGCTAAGTTGGATGATAATTTAGTCGGACACGTTGTATCTCATGTGAATGCACCCGCTGGCAAGGTATCCTCAAGATCGTATTCTCTACCGGACAGCGTGGTATACTTGCTGCAAAACTTGTACCGCGCGGTGTACGTCAGGTAAGTAGCCGTCATTTAAATGGCAGTAGCCGTCATTCCATGTGTTCGCCCTGAGTTGCGTTTTTCTTTATAGACTTATATAACGATCCATCTTTTTCACCACCCTCTCCCCTTTTTTTTCTTTATCTTTGACCACCAACTTCGTTTCTCATATGGGCGATTTGGGTCATCCCCCACTCAACTGTAGGAAACGAAAGCTCACGTCTGACAATGAAGATGAGCCATCAAGGGATTCAACTTCGACATCAAACGATGATATGCTCTTAGACCCTCCATCTAATGCTCCTCGTCAACCACCCTCTAGTCCTTGGATTTCAACAGATGCCGCACGTGCTGTATGGCCATCTCCCACAGACTCTTCTCCCGTATCTCCCGTGACTCCCACCCCCACTGAGCGGGCTCACAAGCGCCCAAGGGTCGATACAGACAATCTCCCATCTTTCAAAACTCATAGGCGTCCAATCTCATCTGCAAGGACTCCCTCTTCCCCTCTTACTCCCTGGCGTTCTTTCAGAAAGACAGACTCACGCCCTAATGTACTCAATATAGACCCTCACTGTACTGCTATCGATTGCCCCAGTAACTCGCCTCTCCCCGTACACCCTCCCGTCGACCTCTCATCTCCCCATATCCCTGCAATGCATCCCCTCATCAATCGTCAGACCCTGAAAGAGCTAGATCTTGACTCTATCCTCCGTAATCCCCAACTTCGTCAGTCTTTGTTTCCTTTTGTCTTTCAATATATCTCATATATTCCCTAGGACATGATCTGCTCTTTGATGCTGGTCTCCAGTTTCGTCCTACTTCTGGGCGACGGAAACGCGAATTATCCGACAAGTATTGGTCCGCTATCGCCCAAGAGCTCGAAACAGGCTGCACCTGCGTTTCCTTTGACCTCCAGTGGAAACCCCACGACCTCCTTTGTGTTTGCGCCCAAGGCCCTATACCTCAAGTACCTAGCCTCACTTATTGCTCCCCTCGCCGTGCTCTCACCCTTCGCATGCCCTCTCGCATCCGTCCCCTTCTCACAGAGTTTCTCGAAGTCTTGCTGTTTGTCATCCAGCCGCTTACGAGTATATGTGGTACATACGCCAATCCTGCCACTCTCCAGACGCAGATCGAGCAACACGCTGCTCAGGCCGCCCATCTCAGATCCCTCTTTGATCCGGAGCTTATTCAGCAAGAGCTTCACCATGAACTCTTCGATCCATCAGGTCTTTTCATCGTCATTGGCCAGACTCTCAAAAGCCACTGTGCCCCCATGCGTGATCGCCTTGTCGACGCTATGGTAGAAGCAGCCAAAGCATGCGCTCCAGGATGCGGTGGCAGTAAAGCGGACGCGGTCAAGGCCGTTCGTGTGTGCCTCGATATATTGGAACTCATGAAACTGGCAAGTCTCTCCCAATCGTCCTTGTTTCCTTGTTCTCAAGTCTTCTGCTTTAGGATATTGCGAACCATCAATTGCAAACCCTCCGCCCATTCCTCATAGAAACCGCGGGACAATACGAGCTCAAGGCGTTCAAGGGCCGAAAGGGGGCAGGTGCCTCGCTCGACCTCACCCGGAAATGGATGCAAACAGCATACCACCACCTCATGTCCTCGCATACACTTCCCCATCCGTCACTACCTTCCAACTCCATAAATTATCGCCAACTTCCCCAAACGCAGCAAATTTATTTGAGCGTCCTCAAGGCTCTCACGGACCTCGTTTTTGATCCACCTTGTGGCCCATCGCCCGTACCCTTACTACGTGTGTCGAAATCTACAATACCATATCTCCCTTTATACCCCGAAACAACTTACCTGGACGGCGCTCGTCTTCTCGTTCTCTCTGGGGAAGCTGCGGACGCCACTGCTATGTATATGTTCCTTCTTTTGTTCCGCCAGCTCGTGTTTTCCGACCCTTGCGAACCAACCCTTAAAGTCACCGATGCCCAACTCGCTTCCCTGAAAAAGGAAATACGAGATATCTCATCGTCCCATCTCGGCCATTGTTTCACTCAAGGGTCGAATTCGGACTCTGACAATGAGAAGTGGGCCAAGATCAGACAGGACATCGTCTTACAGATCGCCATGCGCGCAAAAGAGGCTCGAACGTCGTCTACACAGAACTCATCATCAGATCCTCAATCCAGGGTGCTCGCTTCCGCACCAGATGAGCGCATGCTGAAACTAGCCGAGCGCTGGTCAGATTCGAACATGCGTCCAAACTCGCCGCTAAGCACGCTCCTGCGCAAGAGGATCCGCGACGTCGTCTTCAATCAAGTTGTGGCGCTCACTTTTCCATTACGCGATTCTATCATGAGCCCAGGCAAGCCTTTGGATTTCGCGTCGGTCGCGCCTCCTTCTGCGTTGGCGTCGGGTATGGAGCCTCTTGTTGATGAGATTCGCTTGCTGTCAGAACGACTGTCGAGGTTGGCGCATATCCATCTGGGCGTGTATCTTCCCTTGTATGAACAGGATGATTTCTCTACTTCCGTCTTTTCCTGTAGCTGATCGTCTTGTGTTGTACATTATACCACCCTCATCCTTCC
Source organism: Suillus clintonianus (assembly GCF_016758775.1). NCBI lineage: Eukaryota > Fungi > Basidiomycota > Agaricomycetes > Boletales > Suillaceae > Suillus > Suillus clintonianus. Next base: position 20,250 of record NW_024539289.1, on the reverse strand, counting down.
CTCTTTTTCCACATTTTTGATCTCCCAGGCATTTGGTCTTTTTTTTTTTGAAAGACCTACCATACATGATTCTGACGAAAGTTGACGAAAACGAGCAAGACGTGGCATACCTTACCAAATAGCAATGGATAATACCCCCATTCGTGCCAAGGGTAATCGAATTCATCATTCGAGGATCCAACGGATCGAACAATGACATGTACTTTTTGACTAGAACATGATGACAATGATGATGATGATGTTTTCAGAATTCAGAATTTCCTGCGTTTCTTTGAGGGAGAGCTTCTTTCTTCGTCTAAAGTAAATCGGGCGGGTCGCTTCTGCCCACTTGCGCTTCCAAAGCTGGTGTTGGCGTTGGCGTTGGTGCGACCTGGAGCCGGAAACGGACGCGATCTCTTCTCCTTCTGACTCTGTTTCTTCTGCTTCTTTTCTATCGCTTTCTTTACGGCACGTTTTCCCCCACTTGATGCGATATCCTCGTAGCGAGCTTTTATCAGCAACTCTTTTTTCTCGGCTGGATTGGGAGTGATATTTGATCAGATTGAGTTGACGAAAACGAAACGAGACGAAAGAAGGGAGGGAAAGAAAGAGAGGAAGCTTCTTACCCGATTTCATCCACCACCCCGCCTTTCCTTTCTTCCGCTTCTCCCGCTCCTCCCTCCCAATCCTCTCCAGCGCCTCCATCTCCACCTTCTCCCTCTTATCCCTATTAACACTACTCTCGCCCCTCTTCACAGCAAGCTCCAGTCTCCCAACTTCCCGCTCTCGTTCTTGGCGCAGGTCTTTGGGGGAGTTTAATAGGAGCTTTCGGGCGCGGGAGAGGTTGGAGCGGAGGGTTTTGAGTTCGTCGGTGTATAGGGTGGAGAGGAATGTGTATTGGTGTTTGAATTTTTGGGGGTCGTAGGAGCCTGTTATGTGGAGGAAGCGGGGGTCTCGGGGTTGCTAGTGATTCGTTAGTGTGTGAGTTGGTTATTAGTGAGTGGGAAAGGGATGGTGGGACGTACGGGTGCTGTGGATTCAATCACTGTTCGTCGACGGGTGACGGGTCGTTTGGAGGTTATTTCGGTGGGCCTGGGAGTGAGATGAGTGGATGGATATAGATGGGTGTGCGTGATGGGAAGGGGTGCTTACGCGTGCTTGCTGGATCTTTTGGCGAGGTCTTTGCGTGCTCTAGGGTGTTCTTTTTCCTTGCCTGTGGCTGTAGTCGATCGTGGGCGTTCCTCGTCGTCGTCGGTTGCATATGCATCTTCTGATGGTGCGTCTGACTCGGACTCTGATTCGGAATCGGTCAGAGCGCGCGTTTGAGAGAGGGTGCGCTGGGCTTTGCGGAGCATTCCTAGAGGTAGGGAAGATAGATCTAGAGATGAGCGGGATAAGTACGTTCCAGATGGACGAGTTGTAGATATAGATGTAAGAAATGAAACTCGGACGTACCGCCCTCGAGGGACCGCTTGAGCGAAGGACGGGCAAATTAGTATGCATGTCTGCACAGCTCGCAAGCAAAACGAGAGCGAACCAGTTCTCGGGAAGGTTTCGCGGGGATGTCATTAGTGTCTTCGTCGTCTGTTTCCTCTTCTAAAAGTCCTTCGCTATCTTCATCTTGCTCGTCTGCCCACTGTACCACTCGAGGCGCATCTGCATCGTCATCGTCGTCGTCGTCATCGTCCTGGGCATCACCGGCTTTCTTGTCAGAAACGCTCTCTGAGCCATCTGACTCAAGTTCCGCTTCAGACTCGGATGCTGGGTGATGGTGCTCGTCTTTTCCTACATGAACGACAGGCCTTGGTTGGGTGCGTCGTAAGGCTGATTTTAGTGGTTTGGTGCGGTTTTGGAGGTTTGTTGGTGGACGAGTGTTGTGAGGCATATGTCTGGAGCTATCTTAGTACTAGTACTAGTGCAGCTGAGGCTTGGAAAACTTTGGGGAAGTCGGAAGTCGGAAGTCGGGACGTTGCAGACACTAACTTCGGTAATGCACAGCCACACCCAACCTTCAACTTTGTTCGAACTTTGTAGGGATGCTATACCACAAAGTAACCTATGGTTGCCACTTCACTAAGCTCTTCGGACTGTCCATGTTTCGCTGAGACGATATATCGACAATCATCTCCTGAAAAGAAAGAAACACGAATTCATTCATGTGTCGCAAGCCATTCTTAGCTAGAATGAGAGTTGTCAATTTCAGCATCTAGCCAAGCATTTCAGTTGGTCAGACACCGACATCAATCTCAATGCCTGCATGTCACAATACTGCCTCTGGCACCCGGACCCAAACATATCGATGATGCACGACTTGGAAACATCCAGAGGCGGTACGTGCATATTTCACATTCTTGGATTTTAATCGCTGATTTCTTCATCAAGTATACATTTAGTACTCGATTAAATATACAAAGGCTTGCGGTGCACCACGTTCGGCTCATATCGTATGGAAAGAACGCGTTACAAGTGTTTGTCTTATCAGGGTAGCTCTGGCGGCTCCGGCAAGCTGGCATAAGGATGTTCAAATGTTTACAAGTCAGTTCCGCAGCATTGAAACGGTCAATACTTTGACAGCAGTTGAACACGCTTCAAGGCAGCAAGCGCATGGCTCACATTCTGGTATCTTAATAGCTGATTTCATCATTGACTATGCATACTCAATCACCCCTCTAGCTTCCAAGAACTCGTTGCCGCGGGCATGGACGATCTCGCAAGGAGCCTATCGACGTCCGACGTTTTCGTGAGTTTTGTGTCACCAGCTCAATACGGGATTAGCAAACGTCGAAAATTAAGCGCGACAGGAGGGAATAAAGCGCTTTCAGGATATGGCCTTTGCCACTAGCCATGACTACGGGTATAAATTGAAACGTGGGCATCTCGGACAAGACACAACAGGCTACAGCTACTAACCGCTTCGTTATACAGCTCGTTTCCCTTTTGGCGACCACGCTTTTCTAATACAAGACTGTGGAAATACTGTATGTGATGTCGATGACTGGATGGCCAGATTGACCCACGGCGTCCCAGCGGAGTTTTCACGACCCTGCTTGCCCCTAAGAACACCATGTCAGGATTTCTCCTCGTTGCCCTGTCACTATCTAGACACTGTATGCATAATTGATATTGCTACACTGTCATGAACAAATCGCCAGAGACTGATGATGGACAACTGGCCAATTGCGATCGGCCTACACGAGATGAACGTTTGCGAGACCAAGGAGTGGTCGTTTAATCAAGGCTAGAAGAATCGCAAGTCTGACAAGTAAGGATGCAACATGTTTCGCATTGGACTACTAGTACTACGGACAAGCTGGTCTATGTTTAAGGGATGACCATGGCCATGTCAGTCTAGTAGAAAGGCGTGCATGGCCAGTGCACGCTGTGCAAGTTCAATGTAACAGTAGATGTACAAAGTTGAACGGACTACAAATGTCTCCCGTTCGCAATGCTCCCCGATGGTTTTTTTCGTTACAATTAAGATATATCGAAACAGGTCGACAAGGGATTGCGCCGACACTCCGTCCTGAGATTCCAGGGCTTGGACAGTATGTGCAAGGTCATGAACAGGACGAGACCTTGGCTTCAAAATAAACATTAGTTGCTTTCATCGGCGATGTGCATAGTCACTGACGTTGTTTCAATAAGCTCGGTACCAGAGAGGCGGGCCTTCCCTCTGCAGCACCTCCTTCAAAGCCTTGTATTTTTCCTCCGACGGCGCGCTGGTTGGTAACTGTTCGCCAGGATCATTCGAGGCGAAGGCAATGCACCAAAACACGGTGCCCTTGACGGTTTTGACTCGACGAAACTTGGTGTAGCAGTAAACACCCGTCTGTACCCTGACATGCCTTGAAGCCATGGCGATAAAATCTATTGTGGCTGTTGTGGGCGGCTCTCCCCAATCAGCGGCTCGCTGCAACAACCAGTCCTTTCGCATGAGATATCCGCAATAATAGACCATGACTACGATGCCTGAAGCTTTGAAGAAGTATTAGATTGCAGAGACGGTTCCGATGCAGCTGCATGCGCTTACCTCGGATTAGAGATGATTAGCAGCGGCGTGCGTTAAACTTAGTGTGGAAACGGTGGCCGGTGGCAAGTGCAACGAACAACGAACGATGATTGATACAACACGTACGTGTGCGATCACCGCGTTGTGTTCATCTGCTTGTTCTTATCCCTTTAGTCTGTCAAGTCTTTCGTTCGCGCACACAATGTTCAATACATATAGATTATTTGTATATTTATTGAATGTAACAACATGTACACGAACTGCACAGTGCAGAGAAATAGATCATAAACACGAGATTCAAGAACTTGAAGTCGCGAGAACACGGCGGCACATCATGTGACAAGGCACGTGCTTCCATTAAGCAGCGTGGTTCAAACTTCAACCCACGGTGGTCCGATAGATATTTTCAGCGTTACAGCAGGAGCTGCAGAACCGCGTCGACAGCATAGAACTACATATACAGTTAATCATACCCATGTTGGCTTGAGTAAACAGACGTGCACGGCCAGTGTACGTTGTGCAGGCTCCTTGTAACATTACAGGATGGACCACGAGTGTTCCCCTTTTACGACACTCCCCGGGTTTCTCTTTACAATTACAATGAGGTATGCCGACATGAGTTCAACAAAGTATTACTCTGGTACAAGAAAAGAAGGGAGGATTAATCAAGGATCCTCGGCATCCTGGGGGACCTCCATTCCTCGAACAAATAGAAGAATAACACCAAGAAAGTAGTTGTATGTGATAATGTACCATCCCTGGGATTCAACGGCTTGGAAGTTATGTGGCAAATCATGAACACGACGAAACTGTGGTGTCGAAATAAACATCAGTTGCTTCCATTGGTGATGTGCAAAATCACTGACATTGTTTCAATAAGCTCGGTACCAGCGAGGCGGGCCTTTCTTCTGCAGCACCTCCTTCAAAGCCTTGTATTTTTCCTCCGACGGCGCGTTGGTTGGTAGCTGTTCGCCAGGATCGTTCGAGGCGAAGGCAATGCACCAAAATGTGGTGCCCTTGGCGGTTTTTACTTGACGAAGCCTGGTGTAGAAGTAAACACCCGTCTGTACCATGAGATCCCTTGAAGCCAGGGAGACAATATCCGATGTGGGTGTTGTGGGCGAATGTCCCAACTCAACGGCTCGCTGGAACAACCAGTCCTTTCGCACGAGATATCCGCAATAATAGACCATGACTACGATGCCTGAAGCTTTAAAGAAGTATTAGATTTGTGGTAGGGACGGTTTCGATGCAGCTGCATGCGCTTACCTCGGATTAGGATTAGAGATGATTAGCAGCGGTGTGCGTTAAACTTAGTGTGGAATAAGACAACAAGGTCGCGGGTGGCAAGTGGAACCAACGATGAACGATGATTGATACAACACCTACGTGTGCGATCACCGCGTTGTGTTCATCCACTTGTTCTTATCCCTTTAGTCTGTCAAGTCTTTCGTTCGCGCGCGCAATGTTCAATACATATAGAGTATTTGTATATTTATTGAATATAACAACATGTACACGAACTGCACAGTGCAGAGAAATTGATCATAAAATACGAGATTCGAGAGCTTGAAGTCGCGAGAACACGGCTCATCATGTGACAAGGCACGTGCTTCCATTAAGCAGCGTGGTTCAAACTTCAACCGTGGTCCGATTACTTATGATAGATATTTTTAGTGTTACAGCAGGAGCTGCAGAACGGCGTCGACAGCATAGAACCACATACACAGTTAATCATACCCATGTTGGCTTGAGAACAAAGACGCGCACGGCCAGTGTACGTTGTGGATGCTCCTTGTAACATTACAGGATGGACGAGTGTTCCCCTTTCGCGACACTCCCCGTGTTTCTCTTTACAATTACAACGAAATATATCGACATGGGTTAAACAAAGTATTACTCTGGAACAGACAAGAAGGGAGGAGGGCTAATAGAGGATTGTGGGATCTTCATTCCTCGAACGAATAGAAGAATAACACCAAGAAAGTTGTTGTGACAATGTGCCACCCCGTCCTGGGATTTGACGGCTTGGAAGGTATGTGGCGGATTATGAACACGACGAAACTGTGGTGTCGAAATAAACATTAGTTGCTTTCATTGGCGATGTGCAAAATCACTGACGTTATTTCAATAAGCTCGGTACCAGCGAGGCGGGCCTTTCTTCTGCAGCACCTCCTTCAAAGCCTTGTATTTCTCCTCCGAAGGCGCGCTAGTTGGTAAGCGTTCGCCAGGATCGTTCGAGGCGAAGGCAATACACCAAAACGCGGTGCCCTTGGCGGTTTTTACTTGACGAACCTTGGTGTAGCAGTAAACACCCGTCTCTATCCTGACATCCCCCGTAGACACGGAAACAACATCAATTTCGTCTGATGTGTTCACAGGGGGCGGACGTCCCAACTCAACGGCTCGCTGCAACAACCAGTCGTCTCGCACGAGATATCCGCAATAATAGACCATGACTATGATGCCTGAAGCTTTGAAGAAGTATTAAATTGCAGAGACGGCTTCGATGCAGTTGCACGCGCTTACCTTGGATTCGCGATGATTAGAATTTAGCAGAGGGTGTTGATGTGTTAATTGAATAATTCCTTGAATCAAGTCTGCCCTTATATACAGAATGTCACGTGACAAATCACGTGCTTCCATATGCAGCGTGTGGCTTAATCGTAGATACATGGCGATCACCGCCATTGTGCTCGCCCACTGTTCTTATCTCCTTTGGTCGAGTCAGAGACTGATACTTTTGTGTGCCTTCTTTTGGGATTGATCACCACGTCACGACTTACGAGTAAACTATCGTGACCGGTAATACTTGACAAGAATGGTGAAAGAATCAAAATCTATTTTCCTTCCTATCGCTCGAAATGCTCTACAATAACATCGTCGCAAGTCGGAATTACACACCCTCATTGTTCTCCGTAAGAGTTTGAAGTCCGTACTACGTATATATACACAACAAATTGGTCGACGGATTAATCGATTAATATTCACCAGCCACACACTGATTTGCGATGCCCTCTTGGATTCTCCCTGGGCGCGAAAATGACCCAGTGATGCGGTATAAAACGATCCTGGAGACATCATTCGCGTACTCGCGCACCTTCAATCCTAGGAATATCGAGTATTACTGGTACTCGCTGTGGGCTCAAACCCTATCCGACCTAGTGGCAGACATGTCAAATTTGATTGTCGTTCCTCAATTCCCTGTTTGGTTTGTGCCGGAAGATGATGACCACGAGGATGAAGAAGATGGCGATGATCCTGAGGAGATAGTACGAAAAGATCCGGATTCGAAAGAGATGGAAGCTTCACCAAGGCAAGCCGACGGCGACGATGAAGAAGAGGGAGGGGGTGGGGCGGGAAATGTTTCTGTCGCATTCACCATCCCAGAGAAAGATGCTGAGGGCGTCATTGTGGATTTTGCGATTGTCCATCTCAAGGCGGTGGCTCAGCCACAGCCTAAGTATAGGATTCGCTACGGAGGGTGGAGGATTACTGAGGCGAACATTGGCCTTCTCGTCGAAGTGAAACGGTTCGTGAGCAGGAGTCTGACAGGTCAGGAACTGCATGATCGGATCCATGTACGGGTTGCAGAAGCTACCATCGACCTCGTCGAGCAAGCAGCACACCTCTTTATCCAGGATGAGAACATGAATTCCGTGCTGGCCCTGGCAGCTGCAGGTAAGCTGTCCATATCAGATATCTGCAGCGCATGTCATGACAGTCATATTGCAGGTCCATATTGGTGCAGCGTCAAAATTTACCGTAACAACGTCAAGAAGGCTATGCACCTTATCAGAGCAAAGGACCCGAGTTATCGCCCCAAGGAACATCCCTCTGACCCGAAGCTGAATTGGAATGTAATTCTTCGCGTTGATCTCGCACGCTCTAGAGACCGGTTACATACAATTTACAACGCTTTAAAGGAAATGAGTGTTTTAGAAATACCTGCGGGTGTTTGACATCCCTCGTTTCTAGAAGTAATCTGTTGACAAAATGACGGTGTCACATGTGTACTGGGATTTATGTAAAATAAAAACTTGAATTGATGGCAAAATACTGCTTTTGACGAGTTGGTTGATCTCTGTGGCATGTAAGTGATTGATTCCGATACCCAGAGCTTCACAATAACTACGATGTTTGAAGCAGAGAATTAGTATACAGAGACTATTCCGACGCAAGTGCATAGTCACTGACATTGTGCTTCAAGAGGCTTGGTACCAGCCAGGCGGGCCTTTCTTCTGCAGGACCTCCTTCAAAGCCTTGTATTCTTCCTCTGCTGGCGCGCTGGTTGGTAAGCCTTCGTGAGGATGGTTCGAAGCGAAGGCAATGCACCAAAACGGGTTCCCCTTGGCGGTCTTCACACGACGAAATGAGGTGTAGGGGTAAACGCCCGTCTTTATCCTGAGATCACTGGAAGCCAGACAAATTATATCCATTCTGTCTTCTACGATCACGGGGCGCGGATGTCCCATATCAACACCACGCTGGAACAAACAGTCGTCTCGCACGAGATATCCGCAATACATGACTACGATGCCTGAATCTTTGAAGAGGAATGAGAGATGGTTTTGACGCACGTACATGCACTTACTTCAGAGTGTTGAACTAAGCGTGGAAAAAGACATCACGGTCGCCGGTGGCAAGTGCAACGAACGATGGACGATGATTGATACAACACGCACGTGTGCTAGGACCGCGTTGTGTTCATCCGCTTGTTCTTATCCCCTTTAGTCTGTCGAGTCTTTCGTTCACGCACACAGTGTTCAATACACGTACACGAACTGCACAGTGCAGAGAGATAGATCATAAATTCAAGATTCGAGAACTTGCGCGAGATGGCTAGGTCTGTCGGGGGTGTGCGGGCCCTTTCTCGGCCAGCGCGCTGCTGACCGACCAGTAAACTGATTGGATTTTGTAATCCACATGGACCTCGGTCTCCTGCCAATGTGACTGCGATTAGTCAGACATCAATGTAAAAGTAACATCGACTTACGGGGAGGTTATCACCCATTGCGAAGTAAAGATATGAGTGTTCAAATGACAGGTTGTAGACAACTGATTGGATGAAGGAGACGAAGCGGGCGTCCATACATACCACTGTTGAAGAGACAAATTAAGAATGCACAAAAATAACCGCAAGGCCCTTGTGACCCGTTTGAGCGTTTGAGCGTTTAATAGCAAGTATGATGGAAACATCTGATGCATTGAGTGAGATTCAATGTCTTACGATCGGTTACTCAACGTCTTTCATCAGACTCAGAGCAAGATATCTTACAGCACGCTTATATGCATTCATATAGATCCACACGCATGCAAGATCGACGCTAGAGTACTCCATCTTCAGTTGCTTATCTTTGTCATAACTTTACCATCCAAACCTACCATCGAAGTTGATTCTATTTTCCAAACTCGTTATGCAAATACATGTGTGGTGCTCATTTGTTTTTTGTTTTTGTGAGAGGCAGACTCGAATCGGGCCAGGAACTGTACCGCCCTTTGCGGAGTGACGACTTTTCCCCAACATTGAAAATCTTCGACGCGGAAACAGTTGTGGGCCCCGGATATACAAAAGGCAAATAGTTCGTCAGATATTTATGGTCTCCACTTCGATGTTAAACAGATCATGACGCCTGTATTGTCCCTAAGGGTTGCACCATTGATTGTGTAACACCAGATCGTAAAGCGCTCACCTGTCATTGGCGGATAAGATCAACTGCGTCTCCAGACTTTGCTGTGCCAGTTCTGGACCACGGTGAACACGCCTTAATAATGTTATCTGAGTTATGCGTGTTTTAGAAATATTTTGAAATAGCAAAGTGAAATCAGCTAAGGGGTGTGGTGACAATTCTTTCGTCTTTGGTGAGCGAGCGCGTCCTTGTGGTCGACTGTCGAACGTGCCTAGAGTATCAGAACCAGGATGTCAAATATCACATCTGAAATGCTAACTTGAAGCACCCACCTTGGATGAACAATAAATTAATCGTTACGAGCGGGCACTGTAACTCAGGAAACTTCAGAAATCTATGTAGCTCTGACAGACGTTCTAGGAACCCCGGATGAAGCTGGGCGAGTGCAATTCTCAGAAAGAACACTCGCGCTGTATTTTCCTCCGCATAAACGTCTCATTTGAGGCTGAGAATTTAGAAAGGTCCCTAGTGCGACTGTCGACAAAGAGGTGCAGCTGAGAATAAAGCTGAGATTCCCGGGCCCTGGACTGCGTTCACACGCGAGGCTATCCTGAATCTCCGGTGTTGAAGAGCGAGCGCTCTCATGTGGTGGAAAGAAATAATAGAAACGACACGACGCTGTGGACTACCCTGGGGCCTGCGGCGAGTCTCAGCGTTTTATGAACGGGTCACAGCAAGGTCACAGCGGCCAAAGATTAGTGCACAGCCTCAGGATCCTTTTTCACTGGGTCGCGAGAACACGGCACATCATGTGACAAAACACGTGCTTCCATCAAGCAGCGCGTGGACACTTGGTGGACACTGGCTCAAACTTTAACGTGTGGTCCGCAAGATATTTTCAGCGTTAGAAGCAGGAGCTGCAGAAGCGCGTCGACAGCATAGAAATACATAGACAGCTTGTGGACAGCTAACCATACCCATGTCAGCTTGAGTATCTCTCTTAGAGAAGAGCAAGAGTGTGTACGTTTAAATTGTGGATGCTCCTTGTAACATTACAGGGTGGACGAGTGTTCCCCTTTCGCGACACTCCCCGTGTTTCTCTTTACAATTACAACGAGATATATCGACATGGGTTAAACAAAGTATTACTCTGGAAAAGACAAGAAGGGAGGAGGGCTAATAGAGGATTGGGGGATCTCCATTTATCGAACAAATAGAAGAATAACACCAAGAAAGTTGTTGTGACAATGTGTGTGCCACCTCGTCCTGGGATTTGACGGCTTGGAAGGTATGTGGCGGATCATGAACACGACGAAACTGTGGTGTCGAAATAAACATTTGTTGCTTTCATTGGCTATGTGCAAAATGACTGACATTATTTCAATAAGCTCGGTACCAGCGAGGCGGGCCTTTCTTCTGCAGCACCTCCTTCAAAGCCTTGTATTTCTCCTCCGAAGGCGCGCTGGTTGGTAAGTGTTCGCAAGGGTCGTTCGAGGCGAAGGCAATGCACCAAAACGCGGTGCCCTTGGCGGTTTTTACTTGACGAAACTTGGTGTAGCAGTAAACACCCGTCTCTGTCCTGACATCCGTCGAAGCCAGGCAAATAATATCCATCGCGTCTCCTGTGGTCACGGGGAGCGGCTGTCCCAAATCAACGCCTCGCTGGAACAACCAATCGTCTCGCACGAGATATCCGCAATAATAGACCATGACTACGATGCCTGAAGCTTTGAATAAGCAATAGATTTGCAGAGACGGTCCCGAGCTATTCCAATGCAACTGCATGCCCTTACCTTATATTCTGTTCAAGTTACATCAGTAAATTCATGAGCCCTCGATAATGTGGCCATGGGAACTATAGTGGGATATAATTATGCGTCAGCCAAATATGTCAATTCATACTGTGAGACATTTGAGATGTTAGTACATAGGCATGGCATGCTGGCAAATTCAAACTACTATGAAGAGTTCGTGACAATGTCGTTAATATTTCAAATGGTAACCAGCGGGGTATGGTAGTGTAATTGTATTCCCCTTGTTGAATGTTCTCATTTCCTAAAACTTATATTTTGAATTATATTGCTATTCAAGACTTTCTCGTGACAGGTAGCATTAGCACAGGTCATCAGGCGGAAATTAGCCTAGGAATTTGTGCCAAAGTTGTGACATAGCGCTGTCACAGTGCGTGCACAATGGAAGGGGAATTGGGGTCAAATCTTGTTGAGGGTTCTTGATTTTCCCCATTTATGTTTGAATTATATTGCTATTCAAGACTTTCTCGTGACAGGTAGCGTTAGCACAGGTCATCAGGCGGAAATCAGCCTAGGAATTTGTGCCAAAGTTGTGACATGGTGCCATCACAGTGTGTGCACGATAGAAGGGGAATTGGGTCAATCTTGTCGAGGGTTCTTGATTTTCCCCATTTATGTTTTGGACGTATAGGTCATTTAAGGCTTTCCCTTGAAAATGGCTTTGAAAACTATCACCAGATTCAAAACATCATGAAATTGGTGAAAATATAGGTTTTGAGAGTGAGACCTCTGGTTCAGTCTGCGGTGCGGGAATGAGTGACTATTCCTTTCGGTATGCCGCTGCCTTCAAGATACTATGTGCCATATATTGTTATATATGTTGTTCTAATATCTCCACCAGTTTATGTTGTAAGTATGATACAGCCTGTTAACTGTTGGAGCATCCGTATATCTGAAAATGCTCTAATGCTACCTTCCAAATCTAGATCATGCTGTACAACTAGCCGCGTGTTATATTTGCAGTGTTACCGTGAAGTACGGTTGTCTGACTATGCACACGCATGCGCAAGTACAAGGTTATTGGGGTTTGTGATGGAGTCGACCATAGGAATCACCGCGAGACTAATGCGATCAGCGATAAAATTATTGAGGCTGGAGAGTCTACGACATGGTAGGAGACGACAAAGATAGGATAGTCGACGATGTACTAGGTATATATACGTAGTGGAACTATCCGGACAATGAGACAATGATGAAGGGTGGAATGCCAAACTCTAACAAAAATTCGTATGGAAGTCATAATTACTACTGACTCGAGAGTCGAAACTAGAAAGAGATCATATCATGAAGCTTGTCCTCATCTCCATACTCTTCAGTGTTGTCCTCCCCAGCTTCCTTGTCCAGCTCCCCATCACTAAGCTCGTCATCACATTCTTCATCGCTGTCGTCATCGCTGCCCTCCTGTCCATCGTGGTGTTCGTCATGACCCTCACCATTGCTGGCCTCTTCACCATCAGCATCCTCCTGGTTACCGCCATTTATGACATGGCTGGCCACCAAATCAGAACCGAGGCAATCTCTAGTGATCTTTCGCAGCATGGCAGAATGCCCAATGCCAAAGTGAGTATAGCGCATGAGCATATCTCGATCAATGAATCTAGCTCAAAGCTTCAGGTTTGATGCGCAAAGAAAGAGGTATGTACTTGCACTTACATCCCAACGTAATACACTTCCCAATCATCCAGCTCCCCCCCAGGGCGTGCCAATGACTCTCCACGGCGAAGCGAGCTTACACCGTGTACCGAGGCAAACACAGGAATTAAATGTGACCCTCAGATTACCTGTCCTGGATCGAGGAACCCGAAAGCATCCTGATCCGACTCCTCCACAAATGCCATCTTTGGAAGACGAGCATGATTCATGCCAGATTTATAGCCCCACAAGCTTGCCAGCCATCTAACCCAGAGAACTTTGAGGTGCCGCTTCACTGGTTGGCCCCCATGGTTGAGCCATACATCCATGTGGTATATACCCAATACGCGGGCATACAAGTAGGGGTGACTAGGCCTTGTCTCCCCAGAAAGCACCATAATGTCCCCATGGGTTCTGGGGTTAATGGTGTCGTACTTGCGCCGTAAGTCATAGGTCATATAGTGAACTTGCATGGTTTGAACCGAGTAGATCGTGTTATTCAGAATGATGACTGAGTTCCGTTCCTCGTCGGTGAATGTGTGTGATCGCAATAACTAATGTCCAAGTCCTGCAGCCTGTATAGAATATGGTCCCTTAATTTTAGTATAAAATTCTGATAGCGGGTAAGTTCTCAGGTGCCTCCAAAATGCAATGATACTTCTAACTTGAGGGCCAGATCACCATCATGTGACTGGAGAAATGTAAATAGGTTGACCAGGTTGTTCTGAGTAGTTGCAATATAGTGATGCTTCAAGTTGTCATAGGATGCCAATGGGGGAGCATGGGCTAGCAGTGAACTGCTAGAGGAGGGTGAATCTCCAACCTCTCTCACCCGCCGTAGTACACGGCGCCTACACTCGTGCTTGGCCAACTGCGCTGGGGTGTCTAACTTGTTGGTTAGTGGATAAAACACCTTTAGCGCTCTGTGAGCGAGCTCTCCCTGGCAAAACCTAACTTCAGGTGCATGGTATGAAAGTAGACGGTACATACAATCTGAGTAGTGAAGGAATCTGTCATCCCAAAGAGTTTGATTGTTCTCACATAGTCCCCCATCACATGAAACTTCTAGGTACCTAAATTGAACTTTTTCATCCTGGGCCCACTGGATTCCGGAGGAGTACCATTTGTTTCTGAGCATTGAGCAGCCTTTTGTTGGCGAGCTGCTTTCTCCTTAGGTAATTCAATGGTGGTGAAGGCGGCACAGGTAGAGGCTTGAAATTTCCGCAACTTCTGCGACAGCTTCTTGAACATTTCTTTGAGAAAACTGACGGTAGACTCCGAGTGAAGCCTGAGCTTCGCAAGCCCATGCCATTGCGCAAATTGATACAACAGAGACTGTACCATTGCATCATGGCCTTTGGGGAACAACCCTTCAAAGACTGGAATGGCACACTAATGACGGGCCATCAGCAGGTCGAATACAGAAAAATGGGTAACATGACCTGTAAGATATCTTCAAATCACGAGTTGCCAATCTTTTCATCTTGGATGTATTATTTGAAAATCTGCGAATTACACCATGACCAAAGGTTGGAACCTGTCGATATCTACAGTAGGATGGAGGCGCGTGAACCTGTTAGCAAGCAATGACACCCTTTCTGGCTTCCTCGTACCTCTTGTCCAGTTTTGCAATGAGCTCACTACCGCAAGGAAGGGCATAGAGAAGCCTTATGAGATGTGTGAACAGGGCCTTCCAAGTACCCAGTTCGCACTTGTGCATGAAATCAACGACAAGCATGCAGAATGGGTCAAGGCCGAGATATCCAAGTTTCTCGACAAATTGGTTCTGCGAGTAGACACTGTGAGCCAATCATAAAATGGGAAAAAGTCACTTACCAGAGTAGGTACCCATGAGCCCTCCCCAAGGGTATTCTCTACCTTTACACCGTCTACTGTGTATCCCTCACGGTAGATAAAATTACGAGCGTTGACAACCTTGGTCATGACATACACCCGAAGGTTGTTGATGCGACTTTTCATGTCCCTCATGAGTCCAAGAAAACTAAATGAGATTTTTGGTGTCAAGCAGCGAGGACACGGACACAAGCCCATGTCCTTGATAGTCACAATTAAAACCCTGTAACTGATAAGTCATCCAACGTTCATCAGAAGGTCCATGGATGAACATACTTTTCAGGATAGTCAGCGGAATGCGTGAAGATATGGGAAAGACTCTCCGCACCACTCCATTAGTACATTTTAGAATGATACCATGGTGGTATGAAGAAACAAAATCTTCATCCAATAGGATCTCCCAGCAGGAATGAAACAGTTCTCTGCAGGCAGTGAGCATGAAGGGATGCCATGCCCTGTCTTCGATATGCGAGATAGGCCACTGAGAACGTCTTTAACCCTGTCAGGAAGCTGCCATTGCATGTTCAACAACAGTAGACATGCCGGAGGAGTACTCACTGAGGGTAGAAACCCCACCAGGTGGCATGCCCCTGATGAGGGTGATGATCGTGTATACTTTGTGAGATTTCCAAAATAAAGGTAGAGTGGCCAGGCCTTCGCAGTCCCAAAGTTCGCTAAGTGAGTAGCATCGGAAAAAAACATGAGACCCGCAATGATGCGCTCCAGTGAACACCCAGGCTCCTTTGGCATCCTCTGAATACCGTCCTGAGCGTCCAGCCAGGCATCGGAAGTGTATAGCTCGTCATAAATCCGCTCTTGATGGCCGTCTAACGGATCTTTCCACAGCCGTTGGAAAGGTAAGAAATGGAATGCCCCCGCCTGTATATCTGCGAACGCCGTGCGTATGACTTCAACAAGAGGGCGATAATGGAATCCGGTGATGGTAAAAGGATGAGGGCCATCCTCCTTTGATTTCGTTGGGATATTGATAGTGACACTTGTCTGAACCCAGTCGTCCGGAAAAGTAACTCCACTTCCACTCTCATCCTTGTCTAGTTCTCGCAAGCTTCGCCTCACTGAGAAGTCCTCAAGGTCCTTATGATCAAAATCTTCTGCCAGCAGGACATCTCTCACCAGATGCGAGACTTTGGTCTCGGATAACATGCTACTGCCTGAATTCATCCAGGACATGAGTCGATAGATAGTCATGTTGGCAAAGGGGTAAGGCGGCACGAAGACATTCGACGAAGGGCCAGCTCCATGTGTAGCTGTACTAGTAGGAGTTGTTCTTGCCAGTAGCGAGGATGGAATGAATTGATCTGGCTCAAAGGAAGGACGATGAGGGTAGAGCCTGCATAGTCCAAATGAGTTGAAGCCGGTTTGGAGGGTGTCCCTTAGCGTTAAGAGAACGCGTCGGATTCTAGACTGGGCGGGTAGTGGAGCCGTTCGGGCTGATGGGATGCCAGCACTATCGGAATGATTTAGATCGTCACGCGAAGGCTCGATATAATCAAGAGTTCTCGGAATGCGTCCCATTGGGAGTGCGAATTCCTCTGAAAGGTTTGATCAATTTGTAAGAAAAAATTGCAGATGATGGTTGCCCAAAGGGACACGAACCTGAATCCTCCTCATCGTAGTCCAGCACAGTTCCAGAAATACTCGCCATCTCAACATCAATTTGTCGCTGCTCCAAGTCGAGGGTGTGTTGTGCGTCAGCAAGACTGGAGGCACTGGTACATGACCCATGAGCCATAGAGATTGCACCAAGGAGGCCGCGAGGTACAATTGGTTTCAAACTCGAACGGTCCCTCACATATCGGACGGCTGAGATTTTCTGATGTTTATAATTTTAGTAGCTTTCGAAGTAGGCAGTTCAACTGCCGTGACTCACTGCTGAGGAGCCGCTTGCTGAAGGGGTTGGAACCAAATGCCTCTGACTGTTGGAAAGAAGCACCGCTTTCGCGCGATCTTGTCTCCTCTGACTTGCAAGACTGCTCGCTCTCTTATAGAAACAACAAATTTGTCGATGCCTGCTGAGTCCGCGACTGTCTGTTGGCCTCTCCCAGGAGCATCCCGGAGCATTGCAAGATACCATCAGAAAAAGCAAGAAAAGTCCGATACAGCTTGTAAGTATTTCGGGGCGCATGGCAGTTGGCTAGCAGTGGGACGCCTTGAGTACTAACATGAATGTCTGCGAAAAATTAGCGCTAACCAACTATAAGCTTCGGTGAAGATATAGTTGCACTTACTAGTACTAGTCACAGTTTAAGTTACATCGTGACAAATGACCATGTACAACTTATGCCGATCATGGGAAGATCATGGTATCTGATCTCTCGTTGCAACATTTGGCACTGGTTGGACCGCCATCTACAAACCAATCCAAAACCGAGCGTACAGAGTTATATTTCTTGAAAGACAGACATAATAGATAGCACCACATAATCAATATTACTTCAAAGTTGCAAGGTGAACCTGGGGCGTAGTTATACATCATATCGATCAGCAACCAGTTTATCCACCATGGTCCATGATTCCTATGGAAACACAACATAATTTGCGTTAAGGGCAACAACATCTGGAAACATAGTGACTAGGGATCATTATCAAGAAAAGCCGTACATACTAATCATTCGCGGGCTGCTACTGCTTGGTAGAATGATCGGTGACCATGGCGAGTTCAGCATCAGCCAAAAGAAACGATTTCTTGTCGTTGTCGCAGGTTGCAGCAACATATTTGGACTCTGCAGTGGTAGCAGGCAATGTCTGTCGTTGAACAAGGACGTCCAATAGCCAACGTGATTCCCGCTCTGCCATGATGAACTCTGTTTCTGATTCATCACATAAGGAGCGGAGGAGGGTGTGCAGCCTTTGGGTTTCCGCGACCTCCCAGCGTGCAGTGTACCAGCGCATGCGTTTGCGTTCCCGAACAGCTTCCTTGTAATGAACAGCATATCGGACAGAGTCTGAACTAAGCCGATCTATATGGCTACAATAGATATCCTGAACCTATAAATGACACCCATGTTGAGATCTGTGATATATTGAGCAAAATACGACCTACCCTCTGGCCAATCGTCTCCAGTGAATGCTCATCATTGGCGGGTCTGCCTAGAAATTTGTCGAAATAGTGTTGCTCTTCAAAAGAGGTGATCGTGGGATAAAGAGAGAAAGCGTCGGAGTCGTCAACATTGGGAGACCGATTTGGAGTCGGCGAACCGATCCCAACAGGGGGGTTAGCGACATAGCATGAACCGCGGGATTGCTTGGATTGAGGTGTCAATGGGAAGTCATCGTCCTCTGCATCTGACATATTGGTGCTGCTAGTATTAGCTATCATTTTTGTATTTGAGTTTATCCGACAATGGCATATGTATGATGAACCATACCTGCTAATATAGCTGACGATGGAGAGCTTGGAGGAGAGCTTGAATAGAGGCTGGGAGCATTCCTGGGAGCGCTGCTGGTGGAACTACCAGAAATACTAGTATGGTCTTGCTGGGGGCGTTCAATTTGTTGAGGACGTGTAGATACGAAGCTTGAAATGCCATGTTCCGAGTTATCATCCATGCCATGGCTGAAGCAAGATGAAGACTTAGATTCAAGTTCGTCACTGCAGGATGGAGCCAAGCTGAAGTGCAACATGTTCAATGGTGGGCTTGGGGATGAAATTTTGGGTCTGTAACTCTGTAAGCGATTGGTAAATAGGTCATCGGAGTTTGAAAGGAACATCGCTGAATGACATTCCATAATTTGCATTTACACTGACTCCCACCTGGCAGTGCTTGTCAGACCCCTCGGACAATGATAAGTGGTTCGAAAACTTGTCAGCCAGTTGCCTGAGGAGGGCAAGGAGCAATCTTATTGTGACAAGGCGTCCGGATGAATTTCGCGATTTGATCAGGAACGTAGCACATACCAAAAATGGGAATCAATTTGTGTTTCTAAAAAAGGACTGATTGGATATTTCCCATATGCATATGGATCTTGCTGTAGCCTACTAGGTGAGGCCCTACCATGGCCAGTAAGCCTGGCTGCGCATATGCACATAGATTCTATGTGTTAGACCCAGGACCCTACATGTTGTCATGCTCTGTGTTGTACTGTCACCAGTCACACACTCAACTATAAGAGCTCACCAGTCACTCACTAGTTAACCTCAACCCAGCTTCCTAACAACTGCCTGGTTTGGACTGGTAACATGTTTAACTATGACCGTGAGCGTCATGTTCTTGCCAGTTACGGTGATGCGGCAGCAACTGTGACCCCTCCGAGTCCCTCTTGGGTCAATCAGGATACAATCACTGTGCCCCATGTCCACGCCTGCCCACCGTTCAAGTTTGGGAGTCAAGGAAGATGAAAGAGCTGCCGATGTCACAACTCCTCTGAGTCCTGAGTTCCGACTCTGACTCGGAAGCCGGTAGGTTCATCGTAGCAGCCGTGGATTTCATTGTACTGACTCGGATGAGATCAGGAAGCTGACTCGGTGTGAAAGTTGCGAAGTCATGCTGGGCCCAACTTGAAGTTTCAAGTTCTCACACCACAGCGGCTGGTCAGGCTAGTACTTATCAGATTCGCAAGAGGAAGAAAATCGACAGTGTCGACGCCTGACTTGAAGCTGCCTCACGCTGACAAGGAGAACATATTGCTATCTCCAAGTTTGGATCATGCTCCAGCTGTCAAGTGCCGTCCGCCGGGAGAAAACAGGTACCGACTGGCAGACAGTCCTTGATGTAGTCAAGTACAGCGAAGAACAACGAAAGAAAACACCTGTAATGATTGAAGACGAGTTTAGTAGTAATTAGACTATCATTCGGTGACCTATGGCACACTTATCATAGTGGGCTTGAACTTCAAGAGGGCTGATGAATTTCAGTGATGTGGGTGGGCGTGCATTTCTGAATGGACTTCAACAAAACATTAGAAAAGCGCAGGGACAAATTGAAGTACGACGATGATTACAAAGACATAGGAGGTTGTGGGGTTGTTCCTGATACACCATATCAACCGTAAATTATTGAAGTCGAAAATAAAATCAGTTCGAGGTTTGGGACGGTTTGGTGCAGCGTCTGAACCCATTCAGCCAAGACAGTAGACCAAACCAAAGTTCGGTTCGAACTGTTGAATGTGAGTCACTGTACAATACTGCCAGTGGTCTGGTTGAACTTTCGGCCTTACTCAATTTGATTTCAACTTATCGCCATATGAATGTTACAAAATGGAAACCCCTATTTTTTTCTTCCAGATCAAAAATGTGCCATCAAATTGTACCGAATACTGAAAGCCAAATTAGGTATGTCTATTTTAGCGCCCATGCCTCGTTGTTCGGTAGTAG